>NC_090650.1:180393615-180611115 GCF_040937935.1 Hyperolius riggenbachi
AGACCCGGGATCAGTTCTGTGTGTGTGCTGATAAGCAGGGTAGCGGACAGTGAATGACTTGGAGAAAGTTGTTTATTCACGCAATATAAATAATTAATATATACAGAAAATTATTAAAATCACAATTATTAAGACAGTAATAGCCAGTATAAAAAATAAAAGAAGGGAGAAAAATACTTAGTTCCTGGAAAGATGTCCTTTTTGTGGGAAAACAGAGTTCTGGGTTTCAATTTGAGTTCAGAGTTCAGACCAGGTGGATGCCAGCATATCCTCAAGCTGGCATCTGATGAGTTCAAGATGTTTCAGTGTGGAGGACACTGAGTTTGGGTCCTCTGCCATTCTTATGCCCCTGCTTCAGTAGGAGGGAGTGAGGGCGGGGAGCCATACACCCCCTTAGAAGATGAGATGAGCCCTCCCCTTGTCCTGGGGGCTAGAAATCATATCTACCCATATATGGGCTCTATCTCACAGAACCGTACAGGTCAGGGCAGATTTATTAACATTTTCAGGTCTGTCTCGATTTACCCAGCGCCCTGATACCAGACATGAGGGGTGGGACCGCTGTGGTATCATCAGGGCATTTTCAAACTGCCTAACTGGCAGTCCTTACCTCAGAATGTTCTGAAACTTCCTCAGAACCAGCACCGGGGCTCATGCTACACTTCCCCCACGTTTGGCGAAGCTGCCATCTCAGGAACCCCAGAAATATGACAGATCTGGGAAGTTATGGATTATGTTATGAGACTCAGGTTTATTCAGGATGTGTTCTAGCTGCTAACAGCTGACTTCCCCTTTGATCTTTACCAGTGAGCAAGGTGTCAAGACCTCCCGGAGATTTGTAGCCTGCCTGGCTGCACCTAGGCATCCTGATCACCCCTTGGTTAATTAACATCTACATGAGATCAGCTAGGTGTCACCTTATACCTGATGGATGGGCCATCCGCACAGCTTGAAGCCAGGGACTCTCTGGGCCCAGGCTCATTAGCATATCAAAAGAGCCATCCAGCCTTTAGGATGGTGCTCTCTCTGCTAAGAAAAGGACTTCAGCTCCCCCTACACACTCAACCCAGATTGTATCGATTTGAAGCGCAATCGATGCAGGGAATCGAGTGCGATCGTTTTTTCTTCACGGGCGGTTACAGGACGCGCCTGCGGCCCCGCAACCGTCCGTGACACAAACTTTTTGCGGAAGTTCGCGAACCGAAAATCGGAGGTTCGGGCCATCTCTACACTTCAGCCACTGACCACCATATCTACTTTGAGAGCAGGTATTCCCACTGGGCAGTTCCTGCGGGCAGGGGCGGACTGACCATTAGGGCACTCGGGCACGGACCGAGGGCCCGTGGTCAGGGGGGCCCGCCACCCGCCATAGAACCCTGAGCAGCCAGGAGGGGAGACAGCCAGTGAAGGAGGGCGATGGGCATAGCAGCGGAGAAGGGGGGAAGTTTCCCCCCCCTCCTCTCACCTTGGGGCCCCCCTTCCTGGCTCTCCCCTCCGTAATCTGTAATGTGTCGTCGGACAGCTGGAAGCGGCTGACAGCGGGCGGAGACGCTGTTCAGCCACCGGAGGGATCGCTGATCTGTGTGCAGCTAGTCTGGGCTTGAGAAGCCCAGACTAGCTGCACACAGATCAGCGATGCCTCCGGTGGCTGAACAGCGGTAAGTCTCCGCCTGCTGTCAGCCGCTTCCAGCTGTCCGACACATTACAGATTACGGAGGGGAGAGCCAGGAAGGGGGGCCCCAAGGTGAGAGGAGTGGGGGGGAACTTCCCCCCTTCTCCGCTGCTATGCCCATCGCCCTCCTTCACTGGCTGTCTCCCCTCCTGGAGACACCTACAAGCCTGGCTGCATATACTGGGGAGACCTATACACCTGGCTGCATATACTGGGGGCACCTATAGACCTGGCTATACTGGGGAGACCTATACATCTGGCTGCATATACTGGGGGCACCTATACACCTGACTACATATACTGGGGCCCCTTTACACCTGACTACATATACTGGGGGCACTTATAGACCTAGCTACATATACTGGGGGCACTTACAGACCTGGCTCTACTGGGGAGACCTATACACCTGGCTGCATATACTGGGGGCACGTATACACCTGGCTACATATACTGGGGGCACTTATAGACCTAGCTACATATACTGGGGGCACCTATAAACCTGGCTATACTGGGGACACCTATACATCTGGCTGCATATACTGGGGGCACCTATACACCTGACTACATATACTGGGGGCACTTATACACCTGACTACATATACTGGGGGCACTTATAGACCTAGCTACATATACTGGGGGCACCTATAAACCTGGCTATACTGGGGACACCTATACACCTGGCTGCATATACTGGGGGCACTTATACACCTGGCTATACTGGGGAGACCTATACACCTGGCTATACTGGGGAGACCTATATATCTGACTGCATATACTGGGGGCACCTATACACCTGTCTACATATACTGGAAGCACCTATACACCTGGCTATACTGGGGACACCTATACACCTGGCTACATATACTGGGGACACCTAAAGACCTGGCTATCTATACAGGACACACCTATAGACCTGGCTATCTGTACTGGGGACACCTATAGGCCTGGCTACCTATTCTGGAGACACCTGTAGACCTGGCTACCTATACTGGGGACAGCTATAGACCTGGCTATCTTAACTGGGGACATCTATAGACCTGGCTATCTTAAATGGGGACATCTATAGACCTGGTTATCTATTCTGGGGACACCTGTAGATTAGGCTACTTATACTGGGGACACCTATAGACCTGGATACCTGCACTGGGAAAACCTATAGACCTGGATACTTCCACTGGGGATACCCTTTGACCTGGTTACCTATACTGGGGGCACCTATTTTGGGGGAACTGCTGCCAGATTAACTATTTTTGGGGAACTGCTGCTGCCAGATTAAGTGTATTTTGAGAAACAGCTGCCAGATTATGTGTATTTTTGGGGAACCGCTGCCAGATTGTGTATAATGGGGGAACTGCTGCTTCCAGATTCTGTGTATTTTGGGGGAACCACTGCTGCTACATGTATTTTTGGTGATCCGCTGCCAAATTATGTATATTTGGGGGAACCGCTGCTGCCAGATAACGTCTATTTTGGGGGAACGACTGCCATATTATCTGTATTTGGAGGAACCTCTGCCAAATTGCATGGATTTTTGGTGAAATGCTGTCAGATTACATGTATTTTGGGGGGAAACACTATGGCAGAGTTCAAACTTCCCCAGCAGATCTTTTACACCACTGCTAAGGTCATGTATATTTTGCCCCACCCATGACCACGCCCACATTTGGTTGCGTGACCACACCCATTTTTGGCGCGGTTTTTGTCACTGTGTAATATCTCAATATAACATATTTACTGTTGTCAATAAATGATTATATCTTAGTCTGTAAAAATATAACGTGAAAGGTGGGAAACACTGGTATGGGGGCCCCATAATCTCCTATTGCCCGGGGGCCCCATGAGTTGTCAGTCCGCCCCTGCCTGCGGGCATGCAGGAACTGCTCAACGGAGGTAGAGTAGTGGAGGTGTCTTGACACCCTAGAGCAAAAAGACACAGGAAACAAAAATGGGAGCCCAAAAGACACAGGAAACAAAAATGGGAGCCCAATAGTGCAATACATTAGAATACAAAGGTGCCAAATGGTAAAGTCAATTTGCTACTCACAAGGGTTGCAGGTGGAGACCACAAATCCGACTCCACTTGGGGTGGCCCATCCAGACCTTGGTGTGTTTGTTCTCCTTAGAAAAAGTTACAGTATCCTTCTGTGGTTAAAACCACAATATGAAGAAAAGAGGCACTCTGGTGTATATAAAATTATTTAAAATCACTTTAAAAAAGAGAAAAAAAAAGTTGTGGTGGCTTAGTGAAGAAATTCTTGTGTGAACAAAGAATTTTTATTTAGCTAAACAATTTAGCTAAATAAGCACCCAACAATTATCTCTGCTTCATTTAATGTTTTCACACGACATGCTGCAGCTCAACACAATAGCACACTGGCTAGCTGTGAGTCTGTGACAAACAAATAGCTCACCCTTATTCACTCCATTCCTCCTCAGTCAGGACAGCAATGCCACCTCCTTCCTTCTGCTGTGCAGGTCAAATGAAACACTGCTACTCTCCTGCCTCCCCCCTCCTCACTCACTGTCATACTTCTCACACAGCACAACAAGCTGCTTTTCTCCAGTGATGACCTCTTCACCTCACTGTCCTCTCACTTCTCCTACTCTGACTGCATGCTGTTAGTGTAAACACAGTACATTTTGTACTTGATACAAATGTTTCACCTTGCTTCATGAAAGACCCAACCCTACACCATATGGAGCGGCCTCCGTCGTCCTGTAGCAACCCCACCATGGTAACGCGGAAGTGACGTAAGCCGCGCTACAGGCAGTGCTGTCTGTATACTATTTGGAGGGGTAGAAGGGCGGCTGCGCACTGTGCTATGTGGTGCGCAGTTATGTCTGTCATCATCCTCAGCACAGGGCTTTTTGCCGGGCCTCTCTGCCATGGTCTTTGCCTGCAAAGGGTATGCAACAGGCATAGATTATAATCGGTATGGGAGGGTCAGACACACCCAGAGAGGGAGAGGATGGTGCATACTTGCTCATATTTAAAGGGAAGGTCCGAGCACTTTTTATAAATAAAAAATCCACTTACCTGGGGCTTCCTCCAGCACCTGCATCCACCCTGTGTCCTGTGCCCTTGCTTACAGCTCCGGTGGCTCCCGGTCACCTCCGGTGGAGATGGCAACCTCGCCAGGTCGGCTTTTGGATCGGCTTCTCCTGTGCTCCAGCATGCGGCTCACTGTACGTGCTGACGTCATCCAGACTGTACTGCGCCTGCGCAGTAGTTCTGCACCTGCACAGTACAGTAGTGTGATGTTCAAAGTACAGTTTGGATGATGTCAGTGCGACTCTGACAGCTGCAGACTTACGAAGCGGCTCCTTTCCGGGCAGGTGACAGGTGAAGTCAACCTGTGACCATCCGCCCCTAAGATTTCTGGTGGATTCTGGCACCCTAGGCACGGGCCTTGGGGGCCTTACCCCAAATCCAGCCCTGACTATACTAGTCAAAGGAATAGAAGGTCTCACATACATTGTGTACATTGCATATCAAATAGCAGCATGTATAAATACATCAAAGATCAATATATAATAAGCCTGTATAAGATCAGTTCTTTATCCTGGGGTCTGTACTAAAGACAAAAAAGACAAACTGCCTCTGGAGGAAAATGGATTTTAGAAGTGGCTAAACTGGAAAATCTCTTAACACAGAAAGTAGATGTGAAATTGTACTGAAGAAAAAAGAAGTTTCTGCAGGCAGGTACAAGTACCTTCTGTACTCACTGGCAGCCAGCCTAGATTTGTTTTGAAATAAAACAGTATGGGGATTTAACTACCTGCCGACTGCCTTATGCCAATGGGCGTGGCCGCGGCGGTAGCCCCAGGAACGCCTAACGCCAATTGACGTCAAGTCCTGGGGATCTGTTTTGCAGGAGATAGCACGCAGGCTGCGCGCACATCTTCTGCTCGGGGGGCGCAGCTCCGCCCTGCCTTCAGTCTCCGAGTGGCGATTGGCACTCGGGGGACTGTTAGATGGCGAAACTGCCGTTTTTACATATAGTACAGCGCTGCGAGTAGCAGCAGCGCTGTACTGGGGACAGCCGTGTGACACGGCTGTCCCCCTGAGGGACAAGAGAGCAATCGGCTCTCATAGGCGATCGCCAGGATTGGCCAGCTGGGGGGTGGGAGGGGTTTAAAAAAACCAAAAAAACGAAGCAGGCACATTTTATTAATAAAATAGTTATATAACAGGAAGCTCTGTTGCTGGGGAGAAAAGGGAGGGGGAATCACTTGTGGGCTGAGTTGTGTGACCCTGCAGCTATGCCTTAAAGCTTTAGTGGTCAATTAGGGAAAAAATGGCCTGGTCTTTAGGGGTATTTAGCACTGCAGTCCTCAAGTGGTTAATGGACATCCGAGGTGAAAATAAACTAATGAGGGAAACAATTGTATCTATCCTTCCTCTCCTAAAAATGACTTTTTTAGATATCCCACAGTTTTATTTTCTATTTAAATCTTTTATATTTAAATCTAGTTTTAGGGCTCGTTCACACTAAGGGCATTTTGCCCTTTTTTCAAGTGCAGGCGATTTTTAAAATCGCCCATAAAACACTTGTGCAATAAATCTCTATGACCTGTGCCTGTACCATTTTTGGGGCATTTTTGCTTTAAAGGGAACCAGAGAGGATCAAATATACATAGCCCCATATGCACGGATCGCTCCCACGCCGCCATCCTCCGCTGCCTGGAACCGCCGATACCGGGTCCTGTCATTACCGCCAGTCGGCCAGTCGGCCGGCCGGCGGACGCGCCCAATTCTCCGCATCACAGTGGGCTCCCTCCATACAGGTAAGCGTGCGGCTGCCTACTGCGCAGCTTCATGCGTACGGGTATGGAGGGAGCCCCTGTGATGCGGACAATTGGCCGCGTCCGCCGGAAGTGACAGGCCCGGCACCGGTGGATCCAGGAAGCGGAGGATGGCGGCGTGGGAGCGATCCAGGCTTATGGGGCTGGAAGAAGCCCCAGGTATGTATAAACTATTTTTATATTTTAAAAAATCATTCCTCTCTGGTTCCCTTTAATGTAAGGTATAGGAAGAAACGCGAAACGCTCACAAAATTGCTTGGTGCTGCGAATGCATTCGCGTTTTTAAGAATAAAAATGTATTTATTATTTTCCTGGTCAAAGAGTTCACTTCCTGACTTGCATCAGGGAGTGAATTACAAAACCGCTCTGGAAAAGCGATTAGAAAAGCACTTTTACCAGAAACGCAGCGCGCAGTACAGCGCCAGGAGGGGGAAAAAGAGAAGCGCACAAAAGACGCAAAACGTCTGCGTCTTTTAGGTGTGAATGAGGCCTCAAAGATTTTTACTTTTACTGACAGGAAAGTGTTTTGTGGCTGTAATTACTTATCAGTGAGGATTATGCTATAGCCTTATCCAGTCCGACCTGGTCCCAAACCGGGCAGAAATTGTCACTTGCATACCTGATGTTTAACTTTTTCAGGCAGAGAAAGAAAAAAAGGAACACAACCTAGTTGTTTGTGTACTTGGCACTGAACATACACATGTCTATCTCATCATGTCACATGTCACCTCGGTTGGCCTTTAACTGTTGGAACAAACGTTTGTGGAACTGCATTCTGTATATGTATACTTAGTTTCACAAGACCCCACTGCTCAGCCATCCCCCACATTCCACTAAGAAACGTAAAAAACTGTCGGGCCTGGAACCCACTAGCAGCGCTTTTCTAAGTGCTTGTGATTTATAAAGCTCTTGCTAATGTAATGCTATGGGGTATTTTTTTTAAAAATCAGATCCCTCAAATAGGATCAAATCCATAGCATTGCATTAGCAAGAGCTTTTCAAATCACAATCGCTTAGAAAACACTGCTATTGGGTTCCAGGCCTTATTGTTACTGTACAGTTTTCCATGCTTTTTTTTTTTGCAGATGTTTACCAACCTTTTAGCTGGGATCCTATGTATAAGCTCAAATACCTTAAAAAAATTTATATTTCTAAATCTTGATTTTTCACAAAATGTTCTTGCATGTATGTATATATGCATTCTGTCTATATTTTTCATGTGCTGAATTTTTGTCTGATTTCAGAGAAGGAGAATACATGGTGACTGTTTCCATCAACAACAATGTAAGCTTTGCCTATTTGACCAAACACATTTTTGTAGTGAATGAATCCTGTCAGCCTCCTCCTGTGAAACATATGGGACCTCTAAAACTCCAGGTAGAAAATCATATTATTTTATGTTATGCTTTTTAGCAGACCTGAAGTACAAATAAACTTGAAATGATTCATTGCATGTGTTTTACTAGTAAGTAATGACCCTTGTAATGAGCTTGTATTTATTCCTGAAGAAGACTGAATCTGAATTTGACTAGCTCAATTACATAAATAACTAGTTTTATTATACAATACACCTTTATAACAATACAGAAAGCATTCATTTGCCATTAGCAGTGTGACCAACATGGGCCACAATACAACAGTTCCACATCATGTTCCACCAGCATACAACCAATGCAATGTTAATCACCAAACAGTTGTGTGCAAAACATTTCAGGACATCTTAGTGACACCATAGATGAGGTGAGACCCACAATTAACTCAATCTCATGTTTTATGCTTACTGCTCCAGCACTTGACCTCATCATTCTTAAAGGGACCTTGAACACAACTTAAAAATGGAATATGAACTTACTTGGGGCTGGAGGAAATCCCCCATAGTCCATGAGATCCCTCTGTGTCCTCTGCGCTCCCTCCATTCTTCCACTGGTGAAAGAAAGAACTGCCCATGCACAGAAAGCTCATGGCGACGCTTGTGTGCTTGAGACAGGCACACGCAGGGGTTGCACATACGCAGTTGTGCATGACTCCTGGCGAAGTCGTGCGACAAATGGAGACACCAGCGGAAGAACGGAAGGAGCCCAGAGGACGCCAAGGAACCTCACAGACTACAGGGTGCTTCCTTGAGCCCTAGGTAAGCTCATATTGCATTTTTAAGATGTGTTCCCGCTGGCCCCACCTTTGCAGATTGGTCAGTGGTGCAACATCGCTGACCCCCTCCAGCCACATCATCGGTGACTATTATCTCACCCTCCCTGGTATGACTACTGCCCTCCTGCCTATGCTCCCACCCTCCTTAGCACAGCCCACATTATCTCCACACTACGAAATGTACTCCTTACCTTTCACCCAACACCTGACCTCCTCACTATTCCCCAACTATCTCTCTCCCCATCTCATGCACCCCCTTACCCACCACCACCAATACACGCTCTACCTCTTTCTCGACTTTGTTCCCCTTCTGTATCCACCACTCTCTCTACCCTTTCATCAACAGACTCCGGCTTACCTCTCAACCCCCGCGCACCTCCCACTCATCACACCCGCAGACCCCCTTGGCATAACCTTATTCCCAACTGTCTCACCTCTAGGCACTCTCTGCTTTATCCCCTGTGGTCTCTGGAATGCCAGGTTGGCCGACAAAAAGCTTACATTCATCCATGAGCTCTTTCTCTCCAAATCCCTCACCTCATGGAGACATGGCTCACACCTTCTGTACTGCTTCTGTAAGGTGTAGGCACCCTCTCCTATGGGTGCCTACACCTCAGTCATATGCCCAGACCTGACAACAGGAGTGGGGGAGGGGTGGTCTTTTTTCTCCTCTCCCCATCCTGCACTTCTCCTCTTTTGAAGCCTTTGCAATCCTCCTCTACCACCCCCTCCTAGCCATTATTGTCCTAGAATTCTCCTCCCTCCCTTCTAGCTTTACATCTCACTACCTTGACAACCTAGCTGCCTCTTGGCTCCCCCACATCCTGTCATCCAACCTCCCTACTATCATCCTAGGGGACTTCAATATTCCCTCACCAACTGCCTTGGCCTCTGCCGCAACGCAAACTTCCCCACCCACTCTGCTGGTCATACTCTCTACCTTATTTTTTCCAACTCCACCACCTTCCCCAATCTGGATATTACACCCTTCCCTCTCTCAGACCATCACCTCATCACCTTTACCCTTCCGCTATTCTCTGCCTCCACCCCCCCCCCCCCCATTCTAGCCTGATCGATGAGATCCTGTGCAATCTTAACCCTACTATTTTAGCAGTCTCCCTCCTCATCTTCTCCTCCACCCTTCCCACTCTGACCTGTCCCAATCAAGCAGCAGCATGATATAATCTGACCCTCTCATCTGCCTTTGTTGAGGCTGCCCTACCAATCTTCCGCCCCAACACCCCCAACCACTCCCCAATCCTGGCACACTACACACAATACACACTCTTGACCAGCTCTGGGATCAATTAAAATCTTCTTTATGCACACTGCATATGTGAGCAAAACAGCCTCCTCTGCCCAACTAGAGCAGACATAATTATAGCTCTGATGTAATTATAAACTCATGCTGCGACTGCCAAAATGCTACACAGAGGATGTTCTAATGTCAAGCAACGGGACAGCAAGCTGTAATGACAATCGATGGATGCCGTGTCGGACGAAGGTTTTGTCCTTTTTCTAAGTGATAAACGCACCTTACTATTGTGCAGTGTGAATAAAGAATGTTTTCATTGATTTCAGTGCTGGTCAAGTGTGTGTATTGCAAGAATGGTCTTTGATTGTAAAGCAGACTGACAGTGCCATCTATCTTGGTACAGATATGACACACCACCCACACACGCAACCTCATGAAAGTGACACGAAACGCTAAACAGAAATAGTGGAAATCACGTCTCAATCCTGATTTCCTGGATCATAAGACTAAGCTGCTACACTGCCCTCTCCAAAGCTAAACAAAACAAAGTACTTTGCAGCCCTGATCGGAAATCAAGCCCCAACCCTCAATGTCTTATCACCACCTTAAACTCCCTACCCAACCTTACTCCTCCCCCAGCTCCACCCTCTCAGTCAATGACTTTGCCACCCACTTCACTGGTAAAATAGCAGTTATATGAAGTGAAATGTCCCTTTCCCTCCCCCCAGGTTTCTGCTATGCCCCCAGTGCAGAATTTGTACTCTTTACCGCCCAAGGCCACTGTCACCAGCTGCCCCCCTTCACTATAGGTAGCAAGATGACCGCTCCCCCTTCCCTCTGGTATAAGTAGGCTGATGACACCTCCCTCCCCCAGTATAGGTATAGGTAGCCAAATGAACCCTCCCCACTTTCCCTCCAATATAGGTAGCCAGATGACTCTCTTAATCCCCCCCCCACACACACACACACTTTCAGTATAGGAAGCCAGCTCACCTTCACACTGCAGTAACCATCAGTGTCACTCATTTCTCCGCTCGTCTTAAAGGGAACCTTAACTGAGAGTGATACGGATGTTTCCTGTTATACAATACCAGTTGCCTGGCAGTCCAGCTGATCTCTGTGACTGCAATAGTGGCTGAATCACACCCGGAAACAAGCATGCAGCTAATCCAGTCTGACTTCAGTCAGAGCACCTGATCTGCATGCTTGTTCAGGGGCTGTGGCTAAAACTATTAGAGACACAGGGTCAGCAGGCGATTCAGGCAACTGGTATTATTTTAAAAGGAAAAATCCATATCCTTCTCAGTTTAGGTTCCCTTTAAGTGCAGAAGCTTCCTCTTCCTTTCCGTCTCCAATGCTGTCCAAGTCCATAGCCACCGGCCACAATGCAAACATGCACAGAGAGCAAGGTGACTACTGCACAGGCGGCTAGCAGCAGAGTACCACAGTCAGGTGCTTGCCTGTTATCCCTGCATTGCAGCTTGCAAACGCTGCGCCAGTTCAGCCTGCTGCTTTGGTGCCCTTGCTCCTGTGGTGCCCTAGGCCATGGCCATGTCCTAAATCCGGCCCTGTATGCCCCACTCCATCCTCCTTCACCCCTCCCATCCCTCCTCCTCCCAGCCTCCACCATGCCCTCTACCCTCTCCCACCTCCTTCATTCCTGCCACTATTGACAAAGTGAACCTATGCTAGCCACTTTCCCTGTCACCGCCTCCTACCTGTCCCCTTGGACACCCTCCCCCCTGTCATGGAAGAGCCGTGAGAAATCGCAATTGCAGCCGGATTTCTGCGATTGTGGTTAACTATACTATCCAAATTGTATGTGTAGGTCTTCGCAGACTGCAGAGCCTTGGGTACTTCCTTTTTTGTAGCTGATGGAGCTTTTTTCATGAAAATATGTTTGTTCTCTGACCAGGCCAATGTTTGTTTTAATTACCTGGTTCAAAAGAAGTTCCTTCAGGGACCAATGACACTGAGGTGTGAAAAGCTTTGCCAGCAGCAACCCCAAATAGCAATGCTGTTGCTGACTTCCTTTATGGACAGGATAAAGCCAGCAGGCGACCAGACTGGCTGACTCCGCTGGGAGCAAATTGAAAATAGATGCAAAGTATGATTTTTGTGTGTCTAAGGAATACTGTACCCAGGACAGTTATGGGAGTTATATTATTTGATCCGTGGTGTCTTGCTGAACATTTTGATACCGATATGGAGGGGCGGGGTTAACCATGACCAAGTTATTAACCGTCTCACAAACTGGTCATGCTACGGTAAGTTTGATGTCATATGAACCGTCATATTTGGAGGATTATGAATCTGTCATTGTCATGATTTTGCAAACACCATTTCGGCAAGCGCATGAAAATGCGCACACAATATGATCTGGAGTACTCCTTTAAATTTATTAGCCTGCTTTTAGAAAATCAGTGCTCTTCCATCTCACCACCCCTGCACTGGGGGGTGTGAGTGAGTGTTTGTTTATGCTTTCTGAGAGCCCCAATAAACCCTAAAACCAGAGCCATCCACATAGCACAGATCTACTTCAAAAAGGGCTTCTGATAAGAAGCAGGATACAGGGACGCATCATAAAATCATTAGGTGACCACATTCCTGCAAATAGCTTGACCAGAGTACAAAAATGACTTTTAATTCTCCTTGGAATAAAAGAATAGTCATTTAGGCAAGTTACTAAATGAATCAATGTTCCATAGATGCCAAACATGTAAAAATGATCAGATATGCCTTACACCTGAGCTGGAGGTATCTGGTCCACAAAGCGTTGATCTGCCATTTTCTATGCCTGAGATATCGACTCCCTAGTCAGGGAAGGTGTCACCCCAAGCGAGTTTGATATCGATTGGTTCAGCGCATGATGCTGGAATTGAAATGCTGTTTTTTTATATGATATGTCAGATATCTGCTGAGTTATGGTATAATTGGAGAAAATGCCAATTCAGTCCCTCAGACAATAGGGGCCGGACTTCAGCCTGAGGTCAGATTGCTAAGAGTGGGAGAACATCTCCAGCCATCCTTATGCTATCACGGATTTGGCTGGTCTATCAAAGGACTTCTATCCATTCCACAGAACTTTTCCATTATTGGATCCATATCTTCTGTTGGACTTATTACCGCAATAGGACATATGGTAACTTGACACATTGCTCAGACTATCAATAGCTATTTTCACAGTTAATCCTTATTATTTCTGTATCGATTTGTTTCATTTGCTATATTTAGTTCTGCATTATTTCTTTAAATAAATGCTTAAAAATCGTTTGTCTAAATGCTGTTATGAAAAATCTCTGCAAAAAGTAACAGTGTTGATATTAATATTGTTATTTTTCTATCACTAGAAAGGTTGTGTATTAACCCTTTTTCCTACAGGGTTTAGCTAGAGTTAGACTTAGCGCATCCGTACGCTTTATTGCGGATTGGTCTCTATATGAGATCCCAGATTGTATCAATTGTATATACAATTGAAGTTGGACTGTGTGTGGACTCACCACCCAATCCAAAAGGTTACTTTGCCTGCAGTGTCTTCAGGATTCTCTCAGAGTCTGAGGCTGATTGGTAAACTGCGGCAAAGTCAACAGCAATTGGAGGGTGACTGCGCATACGTCACAGTCATCAGCACAATTATGGCATTTATCGTTTTTGACTTACCATGGTCGTCACCAGCCCTATTTTAGGGGGGCCTGTGCCCCCAACATGTCCTAGGGTGCCCCCAATCTATTTACTGGGGTGCCCCGCTGTCTCCCCTGGCCGCCACTGGCCAATCCGCTGCCAGCATCAGACCTCGATCAGCCGGCGACCACTAGTGCGGGCGCTAGGACCTAGCGGACACCGCACTGATATGCGGAAGTGACATCACTTCCGCATATACAGCGTGGTGGGTCCGTGTGCCTGCTCTAACTGTTCGCCGGCTGATACTGAGGTTTGACGCTGCTCCTGGCTGTCGGGTGATGGGGGCGCCTGTCACTCACTACCTAACTGGGGGTCCCTGTCACTACCTAACCTGGGGGGCGCCTGTCGCTCACTACCTAACCTGGGGGGCGCATGTCACTCACTACCTAACCTGGGGGGGGGGGCTTGTCACTCACTACCTAACCTGGGGGTCTGTGCCACTCACTACCTAACCTGGGGGCACCTGTCACTCACTACCTAACCTGGGGGGCGCCTGTCACTCACTACCTAACTTGGGGGTCTGTGTTACTCACTACCTAACCTGGGGGGCACCTGTCACTCACTACCTAACCTGGGGGTGCTTGTCACTCACTACCTAACCTGGGGGTCCCTGTCACTCACTACCCAACCTGGTGGTCCCTGTCACTCACTACCTAACCTGGAGGTCCCTGTCACTCACTACCTAACCTGGGGGTCCGTGTCACTCACTACCTAACCTGGGGGTCCGTGTCACTCACTACCTAACCTGGGGGTCCCTGTCACTCACTACCTACCTGGGGGTCCCTGTCACTCATTACCTACTTGGGGGTCCATGTCACTCAACACCTAAACTGGGGGACTCCTGGCGCTACCTTAATTAGTAGGCACTTGTCACTACCTAAACTATCCAGGCCAGCCAGCCCAGCATCACCACCAGCCAACCAGCCCAGAATCACTGTCAAAAAGGCCACAGCATCACCACCAGTCAGGCCAGCATTTACTTCAACCAGCCAAGCACAGCCCAGCATTACCACCAGCCAGGTCACAGCATCACCGCCAGCCAACCCAGCCACAGCATCAGCCACAGCATCATCACCAGCCAGGCCACAGCATCACTGCCAGGCCTTTCATCCCACACATCATCCCCAATCCAGCCAAAAACAGTATTGTCAGGCACAGCAGCCAGTAGAGGAGAATTCAGAAGCCAGGTGAGAGGTGTCTACCATATTAAAGGGGCATGTCTATGTGCCTCATGACTGCTGAATTTGTCTTGTTGTGGGCCTCATGATTTGTCGTGGGCCTCATGATTGCTGAATTTGTCTTGTTGGGGGCCTCATGATTTGTTGGGGGCCTCATGATTGCTGAATTTGTCTTGTTGGGGGCCTCACGATTGCTGAATTTGACATGTTGGGGGCCTCACGATTGCTGAATTTGTCATGTTGGGGACCTCATGATTGCTGAATTTGTCTTGATAGGGGCCTCGTGATTGCTGAATTTGTCTTGTTGGTTTGTCACATGATTGCTAACTGCGAGACTATGGGAAAAGCTGAATCATTATCATATGAGACAATAGCATTAACCCTACTTTTTTAGCTTTTTAAAACAGAAAATAAAACTGGGAGGTTCTAAAAGAAAAGAATTCATTTTTCAGGAGAAGGATGGATGAAATTGTTTATCTTCACAGTTTATTTTCAACTTGGATTTTCCATAATGTTCATGTATGAGTTAAAATGTTTGTACAGTATTTAGTAAATTGCTGTTGCCACTTTGCGATAGATAAGTGACTTTTGGGTTGCAGTTTGGGCACTCGGTCTCCAAAAGGTTCGCCATCACTGTCCTAATCTAATGTCCTACCATTGCTAAGTTCATGTAAATTTGTTTCCACCTGTGACCACACCCACATTCTGATCCATGGCCACACCCATTCTTCGACGTGACGCGATACGCGCGCCCCATAACGTAACACTCATGTTTTTCAGTGCGCTAGCTGCAGTGTGCTAATCTCTGCTGCCTACAGTATGTACAGTATAAGCTGTTCTCTAGTGCCTGCACTGTGTGTTGATCTACCTCCAGTGTGTACAGTATAAGGAGTTACTCTGTGCCTTTACTGATTGTAAACCAGCTGTATTGTATGCTGATCCCTGCTACTTTTAGTATGTACAGTATTAGCTGTAAAGCCTGGTACACACATACAATTTTGATTAGCCAATTTTAGCTCTGTTCATCAAATTCATTGTCTGTTGCCCCACTTACTGCATGGGGGTGGTAAAATTGGTCAGTGATTGACCAATCAAAATTGTATGTGCGTATAAATCTTTGATCTATGCCTATACTGATTGTAAATTATCTAAATAAAGGACAGGGTGCTCCATCCAATATTTTGAAGGGCAGGCCTGTTATCTGTAGCTTACACCGCTGCTAAGTTCATGTACATTTGGCCCCACCCATGGCCACGCCCACTCACTGCATGGCCACTCCCATTTCTTGCCACAGCGCATGGACCCCCACCTACTGCCCACAGGTGCCCCCGATCTCCAAGGACCCTAGGAATGCCCCTGTGACTTAGTGTTCCACAGTTTAAACCTAAAATCTCTCTCCAAGGAGATGGACTGTGATTGGTTTGTAAACTGGAGAGGGCAGGCTTTGTCCTACCCCAAAACTAGCTTCAATAAAACCAGGATGCATACAGGGAGGGGCAGTTCTCCCATTTTCCACCTGACCGGAACCAGCCGGAGGACCTGGACGCTGCTTCCCTTGTTTCTTTCAGTGTGGAACAAAGGACTTTAACTTGCTTCCACAAAAGGACATATTTCACCGGAACTTAAGTATTCGTTTATTTTCTTCCTTTTTATTGTACACTTAGTTACTTTTCTCTTTAATTGTTCATTTTAATTAATTTCTGTATATATTAGTTATATATATTGCATTTATTAATAAAATACTTCTAAAATCATTTATTCCTCAGCTGCACCTACTTTTCAGCCAGACAGCCACACAGAATGAATCCTAGCTTTCTGAAGAGTCACTACTACTGTTCATTATAGTCATATTAGGGTGTTTTAACTGTTTTTATTTGCAGGTCTTAAGCCCCATCTACACGATCCGATTCTTTGTGTGATTCAATTATGATTCTATTTACGATCCGATTAAATCCGACATGTCCAATCGGGATTTGATTCAATTCAATTTGTCATTGTTTTGCAATGGCAAATCGAATTGAATCGAATCGAATCCCGATCGGACATGTCGGATCTAATTGGATTGTAAATAGAATTGTAATCGAATTGCACAAAGAATCGTATGTGTAGATTGGGCTTTAGAATCAGTAAGATTAGGTCCTCTGTTTTTACGGAGGTGGTGGCAGCTTTGTACCCTGAAATAGTATGTAGTTTGTGTTACTGTAACTTACAAGCTCCCTCCTAGCCTGTCTGCAGCCAAATTCCAGCTGTTTCAGCTCTTCGATTACGTCCAAGAGGTCGGACAGTCTGTGGGCTGAGATACATTGGAAGGCACTGAGCAGTCCGGGCACTAGGGGGCCTGTGATAACCCCCACTTCCCTAACCTGGCCCTAGTCCTCGCCTCCTTGTTCAACAACTCCCCTGGCACCTTTCCCTTGGCTTTCAAACAGATCACTGCACTTCCCCTGCTGAAAAAAAAACTCACTTTTCCCTTCCCTAGCCTCCAACTACCACCCTGTCTCCCTTTTGCTTCAAAGCTCCTTGAATGCCTGGTCCACAGATGAATAACCCACTACCTCAACACCTATTCCCTACTCGACCCCCTACAATCTGGACTCCATCCTGCCCACTCAACAGAAACAGCTCTTGTCAAGGTTGTCAATGAACTTACCCTTGCCAAAGCTGAAGGCAATTGCTCCATCCTGCAACTCCTTGACCTCTCCTCTCCATATGGTACAGACTATCCCCTCCTCCTCCAATCCCTACAGTTCTTAGGGATTCGCAACCGTGCCCTGGCCTGAATCTCATCATACCTCTTGGATCGTCTTTTTACAAACTCTTTCAATGATTCCTCTCAACCCTCACCATCCTCTTGGTCGGCGTCCCTCAGGACTCTGTTTTTGGCTACCTACTATTCTCAATTTACACCTCCTCCATTGGTGAAGATATCCTCCCTGGGCTTCAAATACCATCTACTGTATATGTAGACAACACCGAGTTCTATTTCCATACTGATCTCTCTTTCTGCCTCTCCTCAATCTCCTTCTAGATGTGAGACAGGCTCCTGAAGCTTAACTTGGATAAAACTGAGCTCCTGATTTTTCTGCCCTGTGCTGCACCACCATTCCTTGATACATACTTCACAAACAAAAGCATGAACACCCACCCCTCCAAAACACTACCAGACCCTGCTACTTCCACCTCCACCTCATCGAGATCCGTACCTTTCTGACCCCAAACATTACAAAGCTTCTCCATGTCCTCATCATTTGCCGCCTTGACTATTGCAATGCCCTGCTGTCATGCCTCCCCTTGAACTGCATTCTCCCCCCTAAATCAGTCATGGATGGGGCAGCTAGCCTGAACCATTCTTCACACTCCTCTGCTCCCATGTCTCCCTTTTGCAAAGCATTTTATCGCACTACCTTCCCCATACACACCTCGGTATCCGTTGAAAAGGGCTCCTGAGCTGCCTGTATGAAAAGGGCTCCTCCATAGACATGAATGTTATTTCTGCAAATATGGACTACAAGGTGGTGAAAAGGGCACCCTTTTATAGCTGAGATTTTTGATTCCAGGGTGCAGGGGAGGTTAGGATTAGGCATCACAAGCTAGGGGTTAGGCACCACCTGGGGGGTTTTAGGGTTAGACACCACCTGGGGAGTCTTATGGTTAGGCACCATCTGGGGGGCCTTAGGGTTAGGCACCACCTGGGGAGTCTTAGGGTTAGGTACCAAATGGGGGGTCTTAGAGGTAGGCGGTTTAGGGTTAGGCACCATCAGGGGAGGGTTCTGTGTGAGAGTAGGGAGCTGTTAGGTCATAATAATCACTTTTCTTAGGGTTAGTCACCAACAGGGGGGGTGGGGTTAGGCACCACCGGGGGGTCTTAAGGTTAGGCACCACTGGGGGAGGATTAGGGTCAGGGACCAACAGGGGGGGTGGGGTTAGGCACCACCGGGGGCGGGGGTGTTATGATTAGGCACCACCAGGGGTGTCTTAGGGTTAGGCACCATCGGGGGGGGGGGGGGGGTCTGTGTGAGAGAAGGGATAGAAGGGAGAAGTCATAATAATCACTTTTCTCAGCTATATCTAGAGCCCTTTTATAACTCAACAAATTTTGCCTATAACAGCATCCTTTTAAATAAACTAAAACTAGCTTTTTCAACTACACCATGTGCCCTTTGTAGATGAATTTGGCATATATGGGCTACACCAGGTGCCCTTTGTAGCCGAAGTTGGCATATATGGGCTACACCATGTGCCCTTTGTAGCCAAAGTTGGCATATGGGCTACACCAGGCGCCCTTTGTAGCTGAAGTTGGCATATATGGGCTACATCATGTGCCCCTTTTGTAACCGAATTTGGTATATATGGGCTACACCAGGAGCCCTTTTTTCCAGGAGCCCTTTTCAAATAGACGCCACACCTCTATTAGTAAATGTAGGAATTATACTTTTATTTTTTTTCCTGTTCTACATAATGGATTAATTGAAAAATAACAAGAACTCTGGAAGTTCTTCACTCAAAACTATAAATTGTAATAAAAGCAATGTTTATTCTGTTATGTTTGCTTACCATATTTTTTTGGACGATACAGCTCTCTGGACTAAAAGACGCACCTAGGTTTAGAGGACAAAACCAAGGAAAGAAATACTAACACTGGTGCATCCATAGTTCAGGTGTGTCTTGTGGATCTGGGGCCCCAGAGGGGGGGGGGGGGGGCATGGTTAGTGGCGGCGGCAGCCCCTCCCCCCTTTTCCCTGATTTTGAGTGTAGTATATAGGTAAGTAGGTATCTAGGTATAGTTGCCCCCAGTATAGCTAGTACAGTTAGCCCAGTATAGGAAGTACAGTTACCCCAGTATATCTAGTATAGTTACCCCAGTATAGCTACTACAGTTAGCCCAGTATAGTTAGTACAGTTAGCCCAGTATAGCTAGTACAGTTACCACAGTATAGCAAGTACAGTTAGCCCAGTATAGCAAGTACAGTTAGCCCAGTGTAGCCAGTACAGTTAGCCCAGTGTAGTCAGTACAGTTAGCCCAGTATAGCCAGTACACTTAGCCCAGTATACCCAGTACAGTTAGCCCAGTGTAGCCAGTACAGTTAGCCCAGTGTAGCCAGTACAGTTAGCCCAGTGTAGCCAGTATAGTTAGCCCAGTGTAGCCAGTACAGTTAGCCCAGTGTAGCCAGTACAGTTAGCCCAGTATAGCCAGTACAGTTCGCCTAGTATAGCCAGTACATTTAGCCCAGTGTAGCCAGTACAGTTAGCCCAGTATAGCCAGTACAGTTAGCCCAGAATAGCCAGTACAGTTAGCCCAGTGTAGCAAGTAGAGTTAGCCCAGTATAGCCAGTACAGTTAGCCCAGTGTAGCCAGTAGAGTTAGCCCAGTTAGCCCAGTATAGCCAGTACAGTTAGCCCATTGAATGCAGATGTTCCTCCCCCCCCCCCCCCCCATTATTGCGTGCTCCTCCTGTCCTACTTATGTCCTCCTCCTGTCCCCTTTGTGTCCTTCCCCTCTCCCCCTTTGTGTCCTTCTCCTGTCCCCCTTTGTGTCCTTCTCCTATCCCCTTTGTGTCCTTATCCTATCCCCCTTTGTGTCCTCCTCCTGTCTCCCTTGTGTTCTTCTCTTGTCTCCCTTGTGTCCTCCTCTTATCTCCCCATGTCCTCCTCTTATCTCCCCGTGTCCTCCTGTCCCCCTTTGTGTCCTCCTCCTGGCCTCCTCCTGGCCTCCTTTGTGGCCTCCTCCTGTCTACCTTGTGTCCTCTTCCTTTGCCCCTTGTGGCCTCCTTTGGGGTTGCCCTGTATTTGGACTATAAGATGCAGGGACTTTTTCTCCCACTTCTGATGGAGAAAACGTGTCTTATATTCCGAAAAATAGAGTAGTTGTTTGAGGAAAGTGGTGTGAATCTCAATGGCTAAAAAAAGTTAGCTGAAGGTAGGTATTACCTAGAGTGATTTTTGTTACTGTGACTTAGTCTTTCTTGTTTGTGAGATCAACCCTTTGGAACCAAATGACCGCAGTGGTATACAGAGAAGTACGTTTTTGAAGTCTACCAATGTAGATTTTAAAAATGAAAATCTTGTGATATAACGCAACAAATTCCATATTATTAATAAGTACCGTGGTCATTAAAGTTAGAAAAGTTAGCATATTGTATGATAATGTATGTTAAACTTTACTTTTTCAGATTCGAAGATTTGAAGACCTACACGTAGGAGTGACATTTGAAGCCGGAATAACTTGCAGTATCTTTCAGGGAATTGAGTACAAATGGTCTTTCACAAAGTCGGATGGTACTAGTATTCTCTTGCCAGCACATATCGACAATAATAAACAAACAGTTATATTGCCAGCTTTTTTTCTTGATTATGGAAATTATACAGCTGTAGCTCGAGTAAGTATAAATTATGTATATATATATATATATATATATATATATATATATATATGTTTATGTGTGTGTGTGTGTGTGTGTGTGTGTGTGTATGTACAGTGGGTTGCAAAAGTATTCGGCCCCCTTGAAGTTTTCCACATTTTGTCATATTACTGCCACAAACATGAATCAATTTTATTGGAACTTCACATGAAAGACCAACACAAAGTGGTGTACACATGAGAAGTGGAACGAAAATCATAAATGATTCCAAACATTTTTTACACATAAATAACTGCAAAGTGGTGCGTGCATAATTATTCGGCCCCCTTTGATCTGAGTGCAGTCAGTTGCCTATAGACATTGCCTGATGAGTGCTAAAGACTAAATAGAGTGCACCTGTGTGTAATCTAATGTCAGTACAAATACAGCTGCTCTGTGAGGGCCTCAGAAGTTGTCTAAGAGAATATTGGGAGCAACAACACAGTGAAGTCCAAAGAACACACAAGATAGGTCAGGGATCAAGTTATTGAGAAATTTAGAGCAGGCTTAGGCTACAAAAAGATTTCCAAAGCCTTGAACATCCCACGGAGCACTGTTCAAGCGATCATTCAGAAATGGAAGGAGTATGGCACAACTGTAAACCTACCAAGACAAGGCCATCCACCTAAACTCACAGGCCGAACAAGGAGAGCGCTGATCAGAAATGCAGTCAAGAGGCCCATGGTGACTCTGGACGAGCTGCAGAGATCTACAGCTCAGGTGGGAGTCTCTGTCCATAGGACAACTATTAGTCATGCACTGTACAATGTTGGCCTTTATGGAAGAGTGGCAAGAAGAAAGGCATTGTTAACAGAAAGCATAAGAAGTCCCGTTTGCAGTTTGCCACAAGCCATGTGGGGGACACAGCAACCATGTGGAAGAAGGTGCTCTGGTCAGATGAGCCCAAAATGGAACTTTTTGGCCAAAATGCAAAACGCTATGTGTGGCAGAAAACTAACACTGCACATCACTCTGAACACACCATCCCCACTGTCAAATATGGTGGTGGCAGCATCATGCTCGGGGAGTGCATCTCTTCAGCAGGGACAGGGAAGCTGGTCAGAGTTGATGGGAAGATGGATGGAGCCAAATACAGGGCAAACTTGGAAGAAAACCTTTTGGAGACTGCAAAAGACTTGAGACTGGGGTGGAGGTTCACCTTCCAGCAGGACAATGACCCTAAACATAAAGCCAGGGTAACAATGGAATGGTTTAAAACAAATCATATCTATGTGTTAGAATGGCCCAGTCAAAGTCCAGATCTAAATCCAATCGATAATCTGTGTCAAGATCTGAAAACTGCTGTTCACAAACGCTGTCCATCTAATCTGACTGAGCTGGAGCTGTTTTGCAAAGAAGAATGGGCAAGGATTTCAGTCTCTAGCTGTGCAAAGCTGGTAGAGACATACCCTAAAAGACTGGCAGCTGTAATTGCAGCAAAAGGTGGTTCTACAAAGTATTGACTCAGGGGGGCCGAATAATTCCGCACACCCTACTTTGCAGTTATTTATTTGTAAAAAATGTTTGGAATGATGTATGAGTTTCGTTCCACTTCTCACGTGTACACCACTTTGTATTGGTCTTTCACGTGGAATTCCAATAAAATTGATGCATGTTTGTGGCAGTAATGTGACAAAATGTGGAAAACTTCAAGGGGGCCGAATACTCTTGCAACCCACTGAATATATATATATATATATATATATATATATATATATATATATATATATATATATATATATATATATATATATATATATATATATATATATATATATATATTGCTTACTCTTTTTTTCATATTGTCTTTGAATTAAAATGTAATGACCTGACAGTAAAGGTGGTAGCCATACATCAGGCGTCTTGGGGGCTGATTGACTATACGATTTGATTATTATAATCAGATCAGATGAAAATAGGTGCAGCCAAGAGAATGCCAAACAACAATTTTGGTCTGAAATTGGTTGCATGTATCAGATGTGGGTGTAGTTTTACTATTTTCTGCAGGGGGCTTCGATCAGTGAATGGGATCTATAATCCCATCCATTGATCGCTGGGCTAACAGCCGTGGGCAGGAGCGGGAGCGTGCAGCCCAACTGGACGAGAATGTTCGTCCAGTTGGGCTTAAGTGGTTAAGGTTATTGTTGGCATTTTGGTAACTCTGGCCCACTGCCTTATAGTTACACAGTTACATTAGTAAGCTCTGTCACATTAGTTAGCTCCTCCCCACCATGTCCACGCCCATTTTTTGCCATGGCGCTGGACCACCCTAACCTAACTTTACAGAGCTTATAGTCATGTTCTTGACTGTTCTCAGAGGAGCTCACATATCCTACCATATTCATAGTCTAATGTCCTACCCATTTAATTATTATTATGTATTTAGATTGCTCTGGCATCTCATGTAGCACTGTACAAAGTCATGTCAATAACTGTTCTCAGCGGAGCTCTCTGGCAACCTGAAGGGAGGGGGCTCTCTGGCTGCCTAAAGAGGCATTCTGACTACTTAAACAGGGGCTCTCTGGCTACCTACAGGATGGGCTTCCTGGCTACCATTTTCTCCCAGGGGGGGGGCACAAAAACTTTGTCCCCGGGCGCTCAAAACCCTAGCTACGCCTCTGGTATGCACATCACTTGGAGCTGAAGTAGCAACGTCAGCACTCAAAGAGCTCCAGGTGCTAGGCAACGTTGCACGAGCTAGCCTTCCCTCCCACACGGGATCGGAATCTTCATTCACTAGGCTGTTCCTCTTGGAAAGCTTGGATCAGCTGTGCTCAATTGCGGTTCAAAGCGGCAATGCTGTGCAACTTGCACAGGGTTCGCTAGTCAGAATCTACAGGATGGGCTTCTGTGCTGTAATCTGAAGTGTTATTAACAGTTTGATACAAGAAGTGAACCAAAGTATGATTCATGCATGTTACCTGAGTACATGGTCTTAAAGAGAAAGGAGATAACTAAGACCGTGAGAGTAAAGAGAACCTATCCGTATTAAAGAAGATAAGTGGAGGAGGAGGAGTTGCATTACGTCTTGTGATACTATAGTGTGCTACAGTGAGGAGTGAACTGACATCTGACCAAAATACAGAGTCCACTTACTTGGAGTACAAGTTTTGCAACATCACTAAATCAGAGCTCATTCAGCCGAAAAGTAAAAGTGCACAAAAAGAGAGTTCTATTGTGGGAGAGTGATCTTGGTGCTATAGCTGGGTGCATTGGTCACTTTTATATTTTATTTTGTTTACTTTTATTTTCCTAACCCTTTTTGATTATTTGATTTATATTTTATTTTGTATGTTATTTTGGGAGGAGGCCCTATCCAGACAGGTGGTACTAAGTGTAAAGTAGATTTGATGAGATATTACCAAGGGTAAAGAGTTTAAGAGATCTTCTGAGCAAAGTGAACATCCATTTGGGATCGCCCAACGAACTTGTGAGAACTGATCAGTACCATCTTGAAAACTTTCATGAGTTCCCCCAGGTTTTCTGAGCAATACAGCTTGGACTTGCTTGCAAGGGACTGAGAACTGTTTAGGAACTGAATTGCTCAGTAGACCATTCCCTTCTCCAGCCCTTGCTCCACCCATGGTACTGTAACGTAAACTTGCTGTAAAGTGGTTGATTATCATTCAAGAAGACCTTTGTAGCTCAACTTTCATATATAATTTGTATGGAACTTAACCTTTTTATTCCGCAGCTTTTACCAGTGCACCGGCTGTGAAGACTCGAAGATTGTGTATTTTGACCTGTGATGTGCAAGGTGTCCTCCTGATCCCCATTAGTCTGTTAAGGAACCAATGGAGAGCCTTGGAGGGAAATTTAAAGATGCTTTTGGCTCTCAGCTGTACATAGTATAGCTGAGAGCAGTTTGGCGGGGGTGGCGTGTGTGGCGGCGGTGCATGGTGATCTTCAATTAATGTAACAGAAGATAGAGGATATTGGCGTGGGACCTTTCCGAGGATATTGGCGTTGGAACATTTTTTTAAAGGTACAGGTAAGTATTTCTAGTTAATTAAGATTAATAAAATACTTGTGGTTGTGTTTTTATTTCATTTAACCCTTTGTGGAAATAGGTAAGGGGTACTTTGTACCCCTATACTAATTTCTCCTGGGAGGAGGGGCAGGCAACTTAAAGGGGACTCCCAGATCCTCCTGGCACACTGGAGGTGGGGAAGAGCCCCTTGTCCATGGATTGGACAGGGCTCCGGGGAGGAGGGGAAGGATTGGCCACCCCTCCCCCCTGGAGCACCCCCCATACCATGGACCATGCGGGCTGGTATAACTCAGGGTGCAAAGCCCCAGTCGGCCAGGGCTCCACATTATGGCTATCCCAGCCTGCATGGGGGACAAAGGGTTAAATATGCTTGGTAGGGGGGACCCCACATCATTTTTGTTCCCACTGAACATAAAAAAAAGGTTTGTTAAAATAGGAAAAGATTATTTTTCCCCACTGTTCTTTTTAACATATCCTGCAAATTTCGTGTTTCTAGCATGTAAGAGGGCTTTGCTATTAACTGCTAAACTCGGCGGGTTTTGCTCCATTAACTGTCATTTTACATTTAAAAGTATACATTTTTTCCTTTGAAATTTTAAAATCTATTTTTCAAAAACTATAAGGTCTTTTTGAATTATTTTTCCCTCTTGTTCCCACTATTCTTCTTAACATATCTGGCAAATTTGGTGTTTCTATCATGTAAGGGGGCTTTGCTATTAACCGTTAAAATCTGCGGTTTCTGACTATTTTTAATCACAAATACTTTTTTCATTTGAAACTTTAAATTCGATTTTCTCAAAAACTATTAGGTCTTTTTGAAAAAAATGTTTTTAAGTACTTGTCACGATTCCGCGAACGCCATTGCGGCAAGCGCATGTATAGGTGCTCAAACTATGAGCTGGAGAGCCCCTTTAAATGCATTAGCCTGCTTTTAGAAAATGACTGTTCTTCCAGCTCACCAGCCCTGCAATGGGGGATGTGAGTGCTTATCTACACTTCCTGAAGATCCCCAATAAAACCCCCAAAAAACAGAGCATTCACATAGCTCAAAGATCTACTACAAGGAATTGCTGATAAGAAGCAGGATACAGGAACGCATCGTAAAATCATTAGGTGACATTCCTGCCTGTCCTGAGAACACCCAGAGACATGTCCCTGGCTTAATGAGCTTTTGATATCTCATTTCATAATAGTCCATAATTCGATGCATATTGCGGAACCGTTTGGGCCCAGCAGTCCACAACTCACAGTACGCCATGCGACTAGCGCAGCACACCTTCTGAGACATTAACCGACCACCTAGTCATCTCACAGCCGGAGGTATTGATTACATAGGCAAGGAAGGTGGCACTTCAAGCGAGTTTGATATCGATTGGTTCAGCGCATGCTGACGGAATGTAAAATGTTGGGTTTTATATGATATGTCAGATATCCGCTGAGTTATGGCATACTTGAAGAACCTGCCAATTCTTTCCCTCAGACCATAGGGGCGGACTTCAGCAGCCTGAGGTCAGATTGTCAAGGGTGGAAACATCTCCTTTTACAACTCCGCCCTCTGGCAGAGGAAGAGTTAAAACCAACAATGCTGGGGAGAGAAGAGAGTCTTTTGCCCAGCCATCCTGTATCATCACGGATTTGGGCTGGATGATAAAAGGATTAATACCTATTCCACAGAACTTTCCAGAATTGGACTATATATCTCTGTGGGACCTACCACAAAGGACACGGTAACTTGACAAACTGCTCAGACTGTAATCAGCTATTATTTTCATATTGAACTCTTATTATTTCTGTATCAAATTGTTTCTATTGCTATATTTTGTTCTGCATTATTTCTTTAAATAAACGATTTAAAAATCGTTCGTCTAAGTGATGTTCTGAAACAAATCTCCGCCAAAAGAATTCACATCTTCAGAGAGACATGTTACCATAACTGTTTTGATATTAAATATTGTTAGTTTTGCTATCTCTAGAAAGGTTGTCTAATTAACCCTTTTTCCTACAGGATTTAGCTAGAGTTAGAATTAGCGCATTTGCACGCTTTTATTGCGGATTGGTGGCAGCGACCTGGCCTCTATATGAGAGCACAGATTGTATCGATTGTGTATACAATCGAAATTGGACTGTGTGTGAACTCACCAACCAATCCAAAAGGTTACTTTGCCTGCAGTTCTGATTGCCTTCAGGATTCCCTCAGGGTCTGAGGCTTTATGGTAAACTGCAGCAAAAGGGAACAGGAATTGGTGGGTGACTGCGCATATGTCACATTGCCGGCAGCGGTGCGACCAATCTTTGGCGTCACTCTGTTCACCCTGTTACAAACCATCGGATGTGTCTATTCCCGGAATGGTAACGGTGTCAGATTAGACAAGATTGGCGCGCGTTGTCGCATTATTACCTGACGACCCAGCAACCGCTATTTTAACGTCAACTTGCTCACAGTCTTACAAGCCATCAGAGGCGATTAATCCCTGATGGTACTGGAGTAAGTTAGACTAGATTGCGGGGCTGTTCGTCACATTGGTGGCAGCGGTGGGATGGAGCCCAAATTGCTGTTAGTTTTTGCAGTTGTTTAGAGATCATTTTCAGAACAATAGAACATTGTTATTTAAGTAATTGTTCTACAGAGCTTAAGCTTTGAGCACATAGACGGTGCATCTTGATATAGCATAGAACCAGATTGTTACAGTTTTTATTTGGCTATGTCTGAGCAAGTCAATTACCAAAACATGTCCTTGCCCGACCTACAAAACCTTTGTCAGGCTCGGGGCATCGATATCCGGGGAAAACCCCAAGCTACACTGAGGACCATCCTCATGGAAGCCGATGGCCAGGTGATTGATGTCTTGCCACAATCCAGTCCAGAGAGACAGGATACTCTGGAGCCGGAAAGTGCTGATGTTGCAGACGCAGCTCAGGAAACTGAAAGTACCCACAGGGACTTTGAAGCACCCAGAAATGCGGCAGATGACCCTCACAGAGGGACCGACAGCCCTGGTCCATCCCTCCCTGTCCCTGATCCGGTGGAACAGCATCTACTGCAGCGCCTGAGGGACACTGGCGACCAGGCATACCTGCAGTTCCTTCTCGAAGAGAGGCGACGCCAGTCTGAGGAACGGCGATGGCAACTCGAGTTCCAGGAGCGACAGCAGCAGTCCAAGAGAGAGGAGCGACAGTTCCAGCTCCAGAGAGAGGAGCGACTGCATCAGCGTGCCCTTGAACTGGCCCAGGTGAGACAGGCAGAGCAGTCTTCCACCCCTAGCCCTCTTCTTGCAGGGGGTACACCTATGCCTGTGCCTGTGACCCCCAAAGCAAAATTTCCTGTCATGGAAAAGGGGGTGGACATTGATCTCTATCTGCAGTCGTTTGAGAAAGCGTGCCGACAGTTTCGCATCCCAGAGGCACAGTGGGCCATCCACCTGACACCCCAGCTGATGGGTAAAGCGCTGGATGCCTATGCCGAGATGCCCACCGATCAAGACGGTGATTATAAAGCTATCAAGGAGGCTATAATCGCTAAGTTCCAGTTAACTCCTGAAGTCTACCGGAAAAAGTTTCGTGCCCTGCAGAAGGCACCCGCAGACTCTCACACAGATGTGGTTAGCCGTCTGGGCACCACCTTCCATCAATGGGTTCGAGTCCTTAAAGAAAAGACTTTTGAAGCTATTGCGGATCTGATGATCCGTGATCAGTTCCTCGCTATATGTGCTGCAGATGTGAGGCAGTTTGTGTTGGAGCGGAAGCCTCCGTCTGCCAAAGAAGCTGCTGAGCTGGCAGACATGTTTGTTGCCACCCGGGTGCCGGATCTTCGCAAACCCGCGGCCCCGGATACCCGCAGACCGGCGGTACCAGATACTCGAAAATCCCTGGTACCTGACAGAGACAGAGCCCTGTCCCAGAACTGGAGAGAAGGCAGGCCTGCTGGCCCTGGGAACCGTGAGGCAAGGAAGCCCTGGTGCGAGCTGTGTCACAGGCCTGGACACACCAAGCAAAACTGCTATGCGAGGAAGTCAGTCCAGCCATCTAGCCCACAGGGGGCTAGCAACTCCACACCACTATCTGGCCCAGCCGGGGTCAGCAACGCCGCACCTCCATCCAATGTGCTGCTCGTCGGTGGTCCCCAAATGCAACAGGGATCCAGCAATCACCAGCCTGTTGTTGTGAACGGACTACCGTCATCGGATTCCGTGATACCGGAGCCGATATTACCCTAGTTCACTCAAGTCTTGTTAAGGAGGAGGATATCCTCCCAGGAAAGTACCTCACCCTGACAGGAGTCGGAGGTACTCACACCTATGTTGCCCAGGCCCGAGTTTCGATCGACTGGGGAGTGGGATGCCAAGAGCGGGTTGTTGGGGTCTTGGATGATATTCCTGTTGAAACCGTGCTTGGCACGGATCTGGGCACCCTTGTGTGCCATTACGAGTACCCTGCGGACATGCAGGAGGCCCAAGCCGGACTCCCTGAACAAAACCAGGTACTGTGCAAACCTTTGGGGAAACAGGGGGACGGGGACACGTTAACTGTTTTTTCTGCCGTACCTAACGCAGCAAGGCGGGAGGTATCAGATGTAAACTTACAACCCACTGATTGTCATTTACATGTTTCTACACCTGTCATTACTGATGAAAATGCATGTGTCCATGATAATGGTGATGTGGATTGTATTGCACCTGTTCTAGCCATTACCCGGAATATGGCTAAGAGCCTGAGCTCAGAGACACCAGAGAAGGTCTCGGCCTACTCTGATCACTCTGACAGACAGGCCTGTGATAATGTTGAAAGTGATATATTGTGTGATGACAATGTATGTGTAAATGTGCTGGCCAACACTCTTAGTGTTTCCAGTGACCTGAGCTCAGAGCAGGCCCCTGCGCCTAACTCTGACCTCAGGGAAAGTACTTCTCCTCAGCTGACCTGCTATGTCACTGCCTGGTCAGCTCACTGAGACTTGCAGACCTGCATTCTTGCAGGCCTTGCAGAATGACCCCAGCCTGGAAGAGCTTAGGGCCCAGGCCGCTAAGCCACCAGCTGAGGGGGCTCAATTCAGAGTGTATTGGGACAATGGCAGGCTGTACAGCGAAGCTGTACAGAGTGACACAGGTGAGAACACAAGATGGTTAGTGGTACCCAGTGAGTTCAGAGGGCATGTGCTCAAGACAGCACATGACATCCCACTGGCGGGACACTTGGGCATACACAAAACCCGAGCCCGTGTTCAGAAACCCTTTTACTGGCCTAAGATACGAGTAGATGTGACTAATTACTGTCGATCTTGTACCACATGCCAGAGGGTAAAAACGGCCGGGAGTACCCGAAAAGCTCCCTTGTGCCCACTGCCAATCATTGACGAGCTCTTCCGGAGGGTGGCAGTGGACATAATAGGCCCTCTGCCCGTTGCAAGCAGGTCTGGCAAGCGGTACATATTAACGTGTGTGGATTATGCCACTCATTATCCAGAGGCAGTGGCACTGTCTTCCCTTAGATCTGAGACAGTAGCAGACGCCTTAATTGGAATCTTCACGCGTGTGGGCTTCTCAGCAGAGATGATCTCTGACCAAGGCTCCTGTTTTCTGTCTAAGCTAATGGAAGCCCTCTGTGAGAAAATACAAATGACACATATGGTCTCCAGTCCCTACCACCCACAGACCAACGGTTTGTGTGAACGATTCAATGGCACGTTAAAGCAAATGCTGACAACGTTCGCTGAATCACAAGGTAAGGACTGGGAGCGATACTTGCCTCATTTGCTATTTGCCTACAGAGAAGTGCCACAGGAGTCCACAGGGTTCTCGCCCTTTGAACTCCTGTATGGAAGAGATGTCCGCGGGCCATTAAAATTGATTCGTGAGGCCTGGGAGGGCAAAAGTGACCCCTCAGAAGTCTCAGTAGTGGATTATGTCCTTAAATTCAGGGACAAAATGGAGTCACTCGCTGCCATGGTGACTGAAAACATGTCCAAGGCCCAGGCCAAGCAGAAGGCCCTGTACGACCGTACTGCCTCTGACAGATCATTTGCAGAAGGCGACATGGTGTACGCGCTGCTTCCGATGCGGCAAAACAAATTGCAGGCCGCATATGAAGGACCGTACACCATCCTGAAAAAAGTAACCCCAGTCACTTACCTGGTGAGTTTTAGAGGTAAGCGACAGAAACTGTTCCATGTGAACATGCTAAAAGCCCATGAGGACCGAACCCAATATGTGCTAGCGGTGTGCAGTCAGTTAGAACAGGGAGAGGCCGATCCACTGCCAGACTTGCTAGTGGGCATATGAGAAGTGGCCGACGACTTGCATGTCAACCCCCATCTTTCGCACTCCCAGCAAGCCCAGCTGGGAAAAGTGCTAAAAACCTATAGGCACACATTCTCGGGAACCCCTGGGCAAACCTCTTTAGCAGTCCACAGGGTAGATACGGGGACCCACACGCCCATAAGGCAATTCCCCTATCGAACCTCTCCGGAGGTGCAGGCACAGATGAAGCAAGAGATTGAGGAGATGCTGCAGTTAGGAGTCATACAGAAATCCTCGAGTCCATGGGCTTCCCCGGTCGTCCTTGTTCCCAAGAAGGACAAGACCACGCGGTTCTGTGTTGACTACAGGAGACTGAATGACATCACCACAACCGATGCGTATCCCATGCCTCGAATCGATGAACTGTTAGAGCAGCTGGCCTCTGCCAGCTACCTAACAATCATGGATTTGAGCCGTGGATACTGGCAGATTCCCCTCGCGCCTGACGCACGAGAGAAATCGGCGTTCATCACACCCTTTAGCCTCTATGAATTTACTGTGATGCCTTTTGGTATGAAGAATGCTCCAGCCACCTTTCAGCGGGCTATGAATGACCTGCTGGAAGGGATGCACTGTTTTGCGGTTGCATATCTGGATGATATCGCCGTATTCAGCCCAACCTGGGAGGACCACCTTGACCACCTAGCGCAGGTATTAGAGAAACTGTCCACTGCCAATCTGACTGTAAAACCCAGCAAATGTCAAATTGGCATGACCGAGGTACAGTACCTTGGACACCGAGTAGGAAGTCAGCAACTGAGGCCTGAGACAGGAAAGATTGACGCCATCCTGTCATGGCCGAGACCTGTCACCAAGAGACAGGTGCAGGCATTCCTGGGGACGGCAGGATACTATAGGAAGTTTGTTCCCAACTATAGTACCCTGGCCAAATCCCTGACTGACGCAACGGGTAAAAAACAACCCCAAACTGTCCAGTGGACCCCACACTGCGAAGAGGCCTTTCGGGCCTTGAAGGAGGCGCTGGCTAGTGCTTCCATCCTTCAAGCCCCAGACTTTAGCCGTCGGTTTATAGTGCAGACCGATGCCTCTGACTTTGGTCTAGGGGCCGTTCTCAGCCAGGTCACTGACCACAACCCCCTTAACTGCCTGAATCGCACTGCGGGTAGCAACGGGAAACTCCTACGTTGGAGCCTGGCGCTACAGCAGTACGATTTCACCATCCAGCATAAGGCTGGGAGTCGCCACCAAAACGCAGATGGCCTTTCTCGCTGTGGTGAACCCTACAACACCAAAGGAGTAAGTTGCTCAGTACAAGGCATTGTGGGAATGCCTAGCCCCACCGCAACGAGTTCGGGGGGAGGTGTCACGATTCCGCGAACGCCATTGCGGCAAGCGCATGTAAAGGTGCTCAAACTATGAGCTGGAGAGCCCCTTTAAATGTATTAGCCTGCTTTTAGAAAATGACTGTTCTTCCAGCTCACCAGCCCTGCAATGGGGGATGTGAGTGCTTATTTACACTTCCTGAAGATCCCCAATAAAACCCCCAAAAAAACAGAGCATTCACATAGCTCACAGATCTACTACAAGGAATTGCTGATAAGAAGCAGGATACAGGAACGCATCGTAAAATCATTAGGTGACATTCCTGCCTGTCCTGAGAACACCCAGAGACATGTCCCTGGCTTAATGAGCTTTTGATATCTCATTTCATAGTAGTCCATAATTCGATGGATATTGCGGAACCGTTTGGGCCCAGCGGTCCACAACTCACAGTATGCCATGCGACTAGCGCAGCACACCTTCTGAGACGTTAACCGACCACCTAGTCATCTCACAGCCGGAGGTATTGATTACATAGGCAAGGAAGGTGGCACTTCAAGCGAGTTTGATATCGATTGGTTCAGCGCATGCTGACGGAATGTAAAATGTTGGGTTTTATATGATATGTCAGATATCCGCTGAGTTATGGCATACTTGGAGAACCTGCCAATTCTGTCCCTCAGACAATAGGGGCGGACTTCAGCAGCCTGAGGTCAGATTGTTAAGGGTGGAAACATCTCCTTTTACAACTCCGCCCTCTGGCAGAGGAAGAGTTAAAACCAACAATGCTGGGGAGAGAAGAGAGTCTTTTGCCCAGCCATCCTGTATCATCACGAATTTGGGCTGGATTATAAAAGGATTAATACCTATTCCACAGAACTTTCCAGAATTGGACTATATATCTCTGTGGGACCTACCGCAAAGGACACGGTAACTTGACAAACTGCTCAGACTGTAATCAGCTATTATTTTCATATTGAGCTCTTATTATTTCTGTATCAAATTGTTTCTATTGCTATATTTTGTTCTGCATTATTTCTTTTAATAAACTATTTAAAAATCGTTCGTCTAAGTGCTGTTCTGAAAAATCTCCGCCAAAAGAATTCACATCTTCAGAGAGACATGTTACCATAACTGTTTTGATATTAAATATTGTTAGTTTGCTATCTCTAGAAAGGTTGTCTAATTAACCCTTTTTCCTAGAGTTAGAATTAGCGCATTCGCACGCTTTTATTGCGGATTGGTGGCAGCGAGCTGGCCTCTATATGAGAGCACAGATTGTATCGATTGTGTATTCAATCGAAATTGGACTGTGTGTGGACTCACCAACCAATCCAAAAGGTTACTTTGCCTGCAGTTCTGATTGCCTTCAGGATTCCCTCAGGGTCTGAGGCTTTATGGTAAACTGCAGCAAAGGGAACAGGAATTGGTGGGTGACTGCGCATACGTCACATTGCCGGCAGCGGTGCGACCAATCTTTGGCGTCACTCTGTTCACCCTGTTACAAACCATCGGATGTGTCTATTCCCCGAATGGTAACGGTGTCAGATTAGACAAGATTGGCTCGCGTTGTCGCATTATTACCTGACGACCCAGCAACCGCTATTTTAACGTCAACTTGCTCACAGTCTTACAAGCCATCAGAGGCGATTAATCCCTCATGGTACTGGAGTAAGTTAGACTAGATTGCGGGGCTGTTCGTCACAGTACTGATCACCTTTATAATACATGCAATTTTGGGGATTGTAGCATGTATGGGGCTTTCCTATTAACGTTAAAGGTAAATCTGGATCACAACCCGTGATCACGGATTCTAATGTTAATCACGGCTAAAATCTAATTCGGAAGTCCATTTCAAATCCGGGTCACAATCACGACTAATCCGGATTTTGGGACTGCCGTGCCCCGATTTATTAGAATCCGTGATCGTGGGTATCTGAGCAACACTGGAGGGTATTGGTTGAAAAGGGCGTCTGAGCCGCCTGTATGAAAAGGGCACCTCCATAGACATGACAAATTTCATTTCTGCAAATATTGGCTACAAGATGGTGAAAAGGGCGCCCGAGTTTTAATATTGGCTAAAAGTGGGCGGCCCTTGGTAGCCCATATTTTATTTGGCTACAGTAGGGTGCCTCTTTGTAGCCCATATTTTTGATTCAGCTACAAGGTTTTCGGCTACTGCTACAAAAGGGCGCCCCTTTGTAGCCCGTATTTTTTATTTGGCTACAAGGTTTTCAGCTACAAGATTTTTTATTCTGCTATAAAAGGGCGCCCCTTTGTAGCCCATATTTTTGATTTGGCTACAAGGTTTTCAGCTAAAAGGTTTTTGATTATAGTACAAAATGGCTCCCTTTTTTTGCTGAGGTTTTTCATTCGGAGGTGCGGGGAGTGGGGGGATTAGGATTAGGCATCACAAGCGGGGTGGGGGGGGGGTCTTAGGGTTAGGCACCACTAGGGGGGTTAGGCTTAGGCACCACCAAGGGGGATTAGGGTTAGGCAACACCAGGGGGTTTTAGGATTAGGCATCACCAGGAAGGGTAACCCCTTCCTGGTGATGCCTAATCCGAATGAAAGGTTAAGCACCACCAGGTGGGTCTTCAGGTTAGGCACCCCCGGGAGGTCTTAAGGTTAGACACCCCCGGGAGGTCTTAAGGTTAGGCACCACTGGGGGAGGATTAGGGTTAGTCACCAACAGGGGGGGGTGGGGTTAGGCACCACCGGAGTCTTAAGGTTAGGCACCACTGGGGGAGGATTAGGGTCAGGTACCAACGGGGGGGTGGGGTTAGGCACCACCGGGGGCGGGGGTGTTATGATTAGGCACCACCAGGGGTGTCTTAGGGTTAGGCACCATCAGGGGGGGAAGGGGTCTGTGTGAGAGAAGGGAGAAGTCATAGTAATCACTTTTCTCAGCTATATCTAGAGCCCTTTTATAGCCCAGCAAATTTTGCCTATAACCGCATCCTTTTTATAAACTAAAACTAGCTGTGAGGAATAGCGGGGCCGCCGCCGCGCAGGGCAGCATGGCGGCGGCCTCCGCTTCCCAGCCGGCGGCTTCTGACTCGCATACGGAGCCGCCGGCACAGAGCAGGGCAGTCGCCGCCATGCGTGACGATATGGCGGTCGGGCCCTGCAATCCAGCCGGCGGACTTCCGTGCACTGACCGGGGACCTGGCCTCACTGATGTGCAGAGGATCATGCGCACGCGCGCGAGGCGGCAGGACATTTACCTTCTCCGTAGACGGGTCAGCTGATCCGGTGATCAGCTGACCTCAGCCAACCAATCACAGGCTGACCTTGGTTCCAGCCCCCTGGGCGGGCTGGTGGAACAGGGCTTCTGCATTTAAGCCCATAGATGTCATTTGCTCACTGCCTGCTGTCGTGAATACATTCTGTGTTAGCACTCAGACCTTAGTGCAGTTCCCTGGTGTTGATACTAAGGATTTCACACCTTAGCTTAGGAATATTGTTGTATATTGATCTGTGTTTTGACTCTTGCTATTCCTGACTACACGATCTCTTGTTGATCTGGTACCTTTGCCTATCTGATCCTTGTTGCCGACCTCTGCCTGTTTACCGATTACTCTTCTGCCTTCCACTCCTGTACTGCCGCCGTCATCTCTGTTGCCAAACCCTTGCCTGTCTGACTTTCTCTCTTCAGTGGAACGTCTCCCACTGGAGGGTTATCTCTGAGGCTTGCCTCTCCGAGACGCCTGCCCCAAGCAGACGATTACTGCTGGGGGTCGAGATTCCTCACTCTGCCTGGTTTGAGGATCTCACTCACGGGGTTCCCATTCAGAGGTAACCACACCTCTGAGGAATTGCCGTGTGGTGGACATTTCCACACTTTCTGATATATTACTGTCTTTATTGTGTTCTTTTGCTGGTGTCCAGAGGTTAGCAATATATCGGATTATCGGTGATACTGCAGATCATCAATAATCGGGTATACATCTGCATTCTTGGGGATACTGCAGATCGCCAATAATCAGATTCTCTCTATGTGCTGACACCGATCATGACAGAACAGCAGACCATTGGTATGGAAGCACTACGCAGTCAGATCGAGACTCTTACCACCTCGCTTAATAACCTCATCGAGGTGGTTAATACACAACAGACTCAGATCAACCAGTTGGCTGGGTCTGTACGGGTCTTGCTGTGGCCACAGTGCAATCCCCTCCGGTCACAGATCTCCGCATGTCAGTGCCCGAGAAGTTTTCAGGGCAAAGATCTGACTTCCAGAATTTTCGTAACCGGGTTTTATCTTATTTCGAGTTACGACCTACCCAGTCAGGTTCTGAGCAGCAAAGGGTGACTTTTATTAAGACCTTATTGTCCGGGAATTCGCAAACCTGGGCATATGGTCTTCCACCCGAGGATATGGCTCTCACGTCAGTTGAGGAATTTTTCAAATCAATGGCTATAATTTATGATGATCCGGATGCCTCGATCACTGCCGAGAGGAAGGTCAAGACTCTCAGGCAGGGTCAAGACACGGTCGAGGTTTACGCGGCAGAGTTCAGAAAGTGGGCTGTGTCATCTAGGTGGGGGTCTTACGCGTTGTTAGACTGTTTCCTGTCAGGCCTATCAGACGCAGTATCTGAATTAATGTTGGGACACCCAGAGCCCAAGTCCGTGGATGACGCCATTTCTTTGGCGATATGGGCGGACGGTAGATTGCGCTATCAGCGCCAATCGAGAGGCAGGAATGCAGTGAGAGTTTTTTCTCATGCGTCCTCATAACCTGCTACCGACGAACCGATGCAAATCGGACATTCTCGGTTGACTCGAGCCGAGAAAGAGCGTAGAAGGGCAGAGAACCTTTGTTTATATTGTGCAGAGCAGGGTCATATTGCTCAAAATTGTCCCAGGAAATCGGGAAACGCTGCTGTCTAGGTGTAGTTAGAGGTAATACCCTAGACGCACAGAACTTACCTCTAAGTCAGAATAATCGGTTACTTCTCCCGTGTTCCATTTCCTGGGGGAATTTTTCTGTTTGTACTGAAGCTTTTGTGGACTCTGGGTCCGCAACCAATTTTATAGATTACGAATTTGTGAAAGGACTGGGGGTTCTCTTACAGCCCTTAGACCGACAAATAGTCATCACCGCAGTAGATGACTCTCCTCTACAGCGTAGATCACCTCTCTCTCAGACCCCAAGGTTGTCATGTAATATAGGGGTTCTACATAAGGAGAGTCTACAGTTTCTTGTTTTGTGCATGGCAACCTCCACCGTTATTCTTGGCATGCCCTGGTTACAGCTCCATTCCCCACAGATAGATTGGGCCTCAGGTCAGTTACTCAGCTGGTCACCTTATTGCCATACCCATTGTTTGGGAAAGATTGCCTTGTGTGCTGCCAAGGTAGAGGTCAAGGGGATACCCGCACAGTACGCTGAGTTTGCGGATGTGTTTTGTCCTAGATCCGCTGATAAACTCCCACCACATCGGAGTTTCGACTGTCCTATCGATCTAAGATCTGGTTGTATGCCTCCTAGGGGTCATCTTTATAATCTTTCCGGTCCGGCGAAACAGGCAATGCGAGAGTACATTACGGAGAACCTGGCAAAGGGGTTCATCCGCCCTTCTCGGTCACCGGCCGGGGTGGGGTTTTTTTTCGTTAAAAAGAAAGATGGTGGCCTTAGACCCTGTATTGACTACCGAGGGCTAAACAAGATCACCATCAAGAATCGCTATCCATTACCTCTGATAGACGATCTCTTTGGCCAGATTACCAATGCCACTATTTTTTCAAAATTGGACCTACGTGGGGCATACAACCTGGTGCGTATTAGGGCTGGTGACGAATGGAAGACGGCCTTTAATACACCCGACGGGCATTACGAGTATCTGGTTATGCCCTTCGGGTTGTGTTGTGTAACGCCCCGGCCGTCTTCCAGGACTTGATTAACGAGGTCTTCAGGGAGGTGTTGGGGAACTCTGTCGTGGTATATCTCGATGACATATTGATTTTCTCTCCAAACCTCGTGGAACATCGCAAACAGGTCAAATATGTGTTGAAGAGGTTGAGACAAAACCTACTGTATGCAAAACTAGAGAAATGCCTTTTTGAGGTCACTCAAATTCCTTTTCTGGGATACATCATCTCAACCTCAGGGCTCTCTATGGACCCAGAAAAGGTTTTGGCTGTCCTAGAGTGGCCGCAACCGGTGGGTTTAAAGGCACTTCAGAGATTTCTCGGTTTTGCTAACTACTACCGGAGATTTATTAAGGGATTTTCTTCGGTAGTAGCCCCTCTGACTAGTCTAACCAAGAAAGGGGCTGACCCTTATCAGTGGTCATCGGAGACCCAGAAGAAACTGTTTTGCTCAGCACCCATACTGAGACATGTTAACATCGCTCTTCCCTTCATAGTAGAGGTAGATGCCTCAGAGATCGGGGTGGGGGCTGTGCTGTCTCAGCGCTCGGGTCTGCAGGGCAAGACACATCCTTGTGCATATTTCTTACACAGGTTTTCTCCTGCTGAGAGAAACTACGATGTGGGCAACAGGGAACTGTTGGCCGTCAAGTTAGCCTTCCAGGAATGGCGCCATTGACTGGAAGGTGCAGAACACACCATTACTGTATATACTGACCATAAGAACCTGGAGTACATTGAAGGGGCTAAAAGGCTCACTCCTCGTCAGGCCCGCTGGTCCCTATTTTTCTCGCGTTTTAGATTTGTTATCACGTACACTCCAGGTTCCAAGAACATTAAAGCGGACGCTCTCTCCAGATGTTTTGAACCGGAGACAGCTCAGCCCACACTCCCCAAGAGCATTGTTGGCAGCCACTGAAACCTGGGAGGACTGGGCAGTCACACTGGCGCCTCACCAGCTAGATATCCCAGAAGGGAAACCGGAAGGGGTTCTCTTTGTTCCACTCCCGTTCCGTTTGCAAATCCTGCAGCTATTCCATGCCCATAAGAACACAGGTCACCCAGGGGTCACCCACACTCTAGATCTACTCACAAGGTGCATTTGGAGGCCTTCATTGGCATCTGATTGCATGGAATTCGTCAGAGAGTGTGTGGTGTGTGCCAGGAGTAAACCGTCTCCCCAGGCTCCAGTGGGTACCTTACAACCCTTGCCAGTTCCAAGCGAACCATGGACCCACCTGTCCATGGACTTCATTGTCGAGCTTCCCAAGTCGGAAGGTATGACTGTGATATGGGTGATCATGGACAGGTTCAGCAAGATGGCCCACTTTGTTCCTCTTAAAGGATTTCCATCAGCTCAAGACTTAGCCGACCTCTTCATACAGCACGTCTTCCGATTACATGGGATTCCAGATGATGTGGTGTCGGATAGAGGAGTCCAATTTGTATCAAAATTTTGGAGGGCTTTTTGCCATAATTTGGGTATGAACCTGTCCTTCTCGTCTGGGTATCACCCACAGACCAATGGGCAGACCGAAAGGGTTAATCAGTCACTGGAACAATTCCTGAGGTGCTATGTGGCAGATGCACAAACGGAGTGGGTTAAATTTTTACCCTTTGCTGAGTTTGCACACAACAACCTGAAAAGCGCTTCAACAGGCTTGTCCCCTTTTCAGGTGGTGTCAGGGAGGTCTCCTAAATTTTCCCCATTGCCGGTGTGTTCCTCTCCCTTCCCAGCCCTGGAAGATTGGCAGAAGGGTTTAAAGAAACTTTGGGAACAAGTAAAGGAGAATTTGGGAGTAGCCTTCCAGAATCAAAAGAGACAGGCTGACAAACGGTCTGTTGAGTGGCACTTTTTCTCCTGGAGACATGGTGTGGGTGTCAACAAGACATTTGGCACTGAGACAGCCATCCACCAAGTTGGGGCCCAAGTTCATAGGGCCTTATCCGGTGGCCAAAAAGATCAATGAGGTCTCGTATGTGATTGATCTCCCAGCCAGCATGAGAGGCGGGAGATCATTCCATGTTTCCTTGTTGAAACCAGCAGTGTATGTGGATTCCTCTCCCCCCCCCCAGTGGTAGTGGAGGGCCAGACTGAGTACGAGGTTGGGAAAATTTTGGATTCCCGGCTGGTACAGAATTCCGTACAGTATCTGGTCCATTGGAAAGGGTATGGGGTGGAGGACAGATCTTGGGTACCAGAGAGTCGCATGCACGCTGAGAAATTAAAAAAGAGGTTCCATCAGTTATATCCTGAGAAGCCGGGTAGGAAGTGTCCGGAGTCCACTCCTCAAGGGGGGGGGGGTACTGTGAGGAATAGCGGGGCTGCCACCGCGCAGGGCAGCATGGCGGCGGCCTCCTCTTCCCAGCCGGCGGCTTCCGACTCGCATACGGAGCCGCCGGCACAGAGCAGGGCAGTCGCCGCCACACCTGATGATATGGCGGCGGGCCCCGCAATCCAGCCGGCGGACTTCCGTGCGCGAGCGTGCGCTGACCGGGGACCTGGCCTCACTGATGTGCAGAAGCAGAGGGTCATGCGCACGCGCGCGAGGCGGCAGGACATTTACCTTCTCCAAAGACGGGTCAGCTGATCCGGTGATCAGCTGACCTCAGCCAACTAATCACAGGCTGACCTTGGTTCCAGCCCCCTCGGCAGGCTGGTGGAACAGGGCTTCTGCATTTAAGCCCATAGATGTCATTTGCTCACTGTCTGCTGTCGTGAATACATTCTGTGTTAGCGCTCAGACCTTAGTGCAGTTCCCTGGTGTTGATACTAAGGATTTCACACCTTATCTTAGGAATATTGTTGTATATTGATCTGTGTTTTGACTCTTGCTATCCCTGACTACTCTATCTCTTGCTGATCTTGTACCTTTGCCTATCTGATCCTTGTTGCCGACCTCTGCCTGTTTACCGATTACTCTTCTGCCTTCCGCTCCTGTACTGCCGCCGTCATCTCTGTTGCCGAACCCTTGTCTGTCTGACCTTCTCCCTTCAGTGGAACGTCTCCCACTGGAGGGTTATCTCTGAGGCTTGCCTCTCCGAGACGCCTGCCCCAAGCAGACGATTACTGCTGGGGGTCGAGATTCCTCACTCTGCCTGGTTTGAGGATCTCACTCACGGGGTTCCCATTCAGAGGTAACCACACCTCTGAGGAATTGCCGTGTGGTGGACATTTCCACACTTTCTGATATATTACTGTCTTTATTGTGTTCTTTTGCTGGTGTCCAGAGGTTAGCAATATATCGGATTATCGGTGATACTGCAGATCATCAATAATCGGGTATACATCTGCATTCTTGGGGATACTGCAGATCGCCAATAATCAGATTCTCTCTACGTGCTGACACCGATCATGACACTAGCTTATTCAGCTACACAAGGCACCCTTTGTAGCCGAATGTGGTATATGGGCTACACCGGCCGCCCTCTGTAGACGAATTTGCCATATGGGCTACGCTGGGCGCACTTTGTAGACGAATTTGGCATAAATGGGCTACACCGGGCGCCCTTTGTAGCCAAATTTGGCATATATGGGCTACACCGGGTGCCCTTAGTAGCCAAATTTGGCATATATGGGCTACATCAGGCGCCCTTTGTAGCCGAATTTGGCATATATTTTCTACACCGGTGCCTGTTTTTCAGGCGCTCTTTTCAAATAGACACAAATAGAGGCATACTGGATAACACTATTGTATTATAATACTGATTCCTAGGATTGAACATTGACCAGGGCAAAATCTGCATGAAGTGTCCATCTGCCTTCGAATTTCATCCAGACACTTCATATTCTCCTGCATTTTAAAAACATATTAATAAGTCAAATGGTTTGCCCCAAAACAATCCTATATTGGAAATATTAGACAATAACCATGGTAGGGATTCGATTGCAAACTCCTCTGAGGACAGGCAGCGACATGACTATGTACTCTGTAAAGTGCTGGAGATGTCAGTGCTATACTAGATGACTTCCACAAGTGGCAGAGCTGTCATAAGAACACAGACCTGCTGCTACACTCACAGCAAGTCCCTATGCAGGCAACAGAGACTAACTGCTGGGGCAAGTCTCTCCCGGCTGCTACTTCTGATCTCACTATGCTGCCCTGTCCTCAGGCTGGGAGCATGATATGTGCATATCTCAGCACTGTGCTACCCAAAATTACACCACCCCCTCACCCCGCTTAACACTAATAAAAGAAACCAGGACTGCTTCTTAACGTTGGAATTATTTTATTAAGGCCAAAGCAGCCCTTAACTACTTTTATACATAAATAACTTTGTAAACAAAATACTCTTATTACAAAACCAGTAACCAGAAAAATGTTCTAGGGAAAGGGCTCCGGGTGAAATTTTGACCCAGTGAAAACCACAACTGGCATGCAGCCTGCAATCTGCCGGCCCCCGCCGCATGGACCGGCTCAGGGACAACTGCACGCCTCATTTTACCATTCTCTTCGAAGACACCCTTCCGTTATCCTTCAACCATAGGTGGGATAAGTAATTGCCCCCCACCCTAATTGTAACCATCTCCGGAGCCCCATACCCCGCAAGCTGCAATGACATAACCACCGTCACACAATAACATTCACTTCGTAACCAAGCAATAGGGAGGGTGGGTGGGAAACACGTCCTGTCTCCTTGCTGTCCCCCTAGCGTCTGCCGCCCAAGACGTCACTTCCTCCTGACGTCACTTCCTTCCTCCTCCTGTCCTAGGCCTGCACCAGCGCGCAATTGCCCGGCCGCCTCCTACAGCTCCTCCCACAACATTAACCCCCTCACAGCGAGCCAGCACTATCATGGGGCCCTACACTCCACGCCGCTGCGCTTATCTCGCTACGGGCCATCTTGATATGTGCATATCTCAGCACTGTGCTACCCAAAATTACACCACCCCCTCACCCCGCTTAACACTAATAAAAGAAATCAGGACTGCTTCTTAACGTTGGAATTATTTTATTAAGGCCAAAGCAGCCCTTAACTACTTTTATACATAAATAACTTTGTAAACAAAATACTCTTATTACAAAACCAGTAACCAGAAAAATGTTCTAGGGAAAGGGCTCCGGGTGAAATTTTGACCCAGTGAAAACCACAACTGGCATGCAGCCTGCAATCTGCCGGCCCCCGCCGCATGGACCGGCTCAGGGACAACTGCACGCCTCATTTTACCATTCTCTTCGAAGACACCCTTCCGTTATCCTTCAACCATAGGTGGGATAAGTAATTGCCCCCCACCCTAATTGTAACCATCTCCGGAGCCCCATACCCCGCCAACCCCACGGGCGTGAAACCTTACGCCCGTGAGGCCCACAAATAAAGAGCCCGCTGGATACCATCCGTCAAAGCCAGGGACCACAAGTCGGTCCCTATCTCATTGAGATGCACCCCGTCCCTGCTCAAAATCAATTCTGTCTCTGTTTCTAAGTCCGTGTGTCGGACAGCCACCCCCCCATTCCTAATAACAAAGCGTGATATCTCCCTATTCAATTTCTTTCTGGCACGATTTACCCGATCCACCGATCTTGCTAGCCTCCAACTGTTGCGTGTTACCACCTCCGACCAAACAATGACTGTAGCCGGGAATTCAGACCTGATCAACATGAAATCGCACTTAATGTCTTTTATGATTTGCCTCGTAGAACGAGAGGCCAAATCATTGCCTCCCACGTGCAAAACCAATACATCTGGCACCCGATCCCATATCACCAGCTGACGAAATTCTGGAATGACTCTATGCCACAGCATTCCTGGCCTCCCGATCCACCTTATACGGGCCTGGCTCCTAGGAAAACCCAGTTGTCGCCCTTCCGGCCGAACTCGAGCTCTCCTGGCTCCCCGCGCCACGTAAGAGTGACCAAGGATCCACACCAGCCGCGCTGCCTCATCTGTAATAGAAAGAAAGAAAGGGAAAAGGGGACACACCACACACCACCACCACCAACATAACAACTTGTGCTTAAATCAAATGAGGTCGTATGTAAGAACGAAATCTTGCCGACTCCCATCTCCCGATCCTCTTTATCGTTTTCTCATCCAGCCCCCAACGAGCTGCCTCTGTGGCAGCCCCTATGCGAAAGGAGTGGGAAGCAAATTCTAACGGGGGAACTCCCACCCTTTCCAAACTTCTCCGGAAAATGGACACGAACTGAAACTTAGTTAAGGGGACCCCGTCCAAATGACACAGGAAGGACAAACTTCCCTTTGGACGCACCCCTTTAAATTGGGCCAGCACCTTTACGGGGCAGACAGGCGAGCCTGGAATCCCCTGCAATGTGATGGCCCTTCCCCTGCCTACCTGGTCTGTTTTTGAACGCCTCAGGAAGATCTCAACGGTTCCTTCGGCGATCGTCACGTCCCCATCTAAAATACCCGACGCCGTCTTCTTATTGGGAATATCCAATTCACTTATACGAAACGCCCCGAAAAAAAGCTAAAACAAAAGCTGCTGTAAATAACGTCGCTTCGAATTCAGAACTGCACAACTCCGGTAGTTTATCCACCAGGGCGGAAAGGAGTTCAAACGTAACCGGCCGCCGAGAATCTTTTTTAACTGGATTGGACTTAAACCCCCGCAAAGCTAACCGCACCCTAAAATCTTTTGTGATATCGGGTTCATCCCTTAATTTAAATAAAAACGCCAAAGCTGTCACCTTTTTGGCCATAGCCGAGGGGGACACCCCCGCCGCGCCATTGGATACCATGAAATTAAACAGCAGGCACAACCTGTCCGCATCTGACCGAGAGCCTCCCACCTGAGCAGCCAACGTATCCCATTGATTCCATACTGCCGCATATGCTGATCTAGTTCCTTCAGACAATGACCGAGACATCCATTCCTCTATCTTCCGAACGGGATCTCCCATAACTCCTGAGGGCAAGGAATCCCGAATTGCGTCGCTCCAGGCACGAGGTTTCTGAAACGTTGCCACTGAAATCGAGAGAGCGCATCCGCTACATCATTCTCGGTTCCAGGCAAATGCGCCGCATGTATGAACATGTTATACCGTAGGCAAACCAGAACCAAGTACCTCAGTAGCCGAATTACTGGAACCGAAGAAGCTGACACCTGGTTAATGGCCGTGACCACCCCCAAGTTATCGCAGTTGAACTTAATCTTTTTATTAGCCAGCCTCGAACTCCATATAACCGCCGCCACCACTATGGGAAAAAGCTCCAAGAGCATCAGATTTTTGGTAAACCCAGCTAGTATCCACTCCTCAGGCCATTCCGCCGCACTCCAGCTACCTGCAAAAAATGCCCCGTACCCATGAGCGCCCGCCGCGTCGGTGAAAAGCTCCAGGTCATGATGCAAAATGCTGTCCTCCATCCAAACCGCTCGGCCATTAAAACTGGAAAGGAAAACCTTCCACATCTGCAAATCATCTCTATGCTCCCTGCGCAAACGCACCCGATGATGTGGGGAGGATACTCCCGCGGTCGCCATTGATAATTTTCTACACAAAATTCGCCCCATTGGGATGATCCGGCACGCAAAATTTAATTTACCCAACAAGGATTGGAGCACGCGCAGAGTGACCTTCTTGTGTGACAGTACCTCCTCAATGACCCCCCGCAAGTCATCCACTTTATCTTTGGGCAACCGGCATTCCATTGCCACTGTATCTATCTCTATACCTAAGAATCTAATCTCTGTCTGAGGACCCTCTGTTTTCTCCTCCGCTAGCGGGATACCGAAGCTTGCGCAAATCTGTCGCATGGTTGCCAATAAGTACTGGCATGTCTGGGAATCCTTCTCACCCATGAACAAGAAATCGTCCAGGTAGTGTATTACAGATCCTACCCCGGACTCTTCCTTTACCACCCACTCAATGAAGGAGCTAAACTTTTCAAAGTAAGAGCAAGATATGGAACAGCCCATAGGAAGGCAACAATCAACGTAATAATTGTTGTCCCAAAAACATCCCAACAGATGAAAACTATCCCTATGCACCGGAAGCAACCGAAAAGCCGCTTCCACGTCCGATTTGGCCAATAATGCGCCCTGCCCCAAACGCCTCACCCACCGCACTGCCACATCAAAAGACGTGTAAGCCACTGATGAATCCACAGGGTCAATACCGTCATTCACAGACCTGCCCCTGGGATGTGATAAGTGGTGGATGAGGCGAAAGGACCCCGGCTCCTTCTTGGGCACAATGCCCAAAGGGGAGACAACCAAATCATCCAGAGGAAGGGACGCGAAAGGTCCGGCCATCCGGCCCAACCTAACCTCCTTTTCCAATTTTGATGATACAACCGTCTCGTGGCCTGATACCGACTTAAGATTCCGAAAGGGAGGGGAGGAGCGAAAGGCTCCCGAACTAGGGATACGAAAACCATCGGTGAAACCACGACGCAAGAATTCAGCATTTTCAACATCTGGGTATCTATTTAAGTACCGTTCCATCTTTTGAAGCATCACTGGGGTCCTCCCTTTTTCCGGAAGATTCTCCCCCTTTGCCCTTCCCTTGTTTGTAACAACGCGATCCCGGGTGACTCCCCCCGCAATTGGCACACTCATGCTTAAACCGACAGGAGGAACCGAACTTGCATGATGAGTCATTGAACTTCCAACAAACTCCCGGTCGCTTACTGGCCAGCTGCCCTGAACTACCGGAGCTGCTGGCCCCCCCTTGAAAGGACTGAGAACCCTTACTAGCCGGAATCATAAGTTTCATCCAGAGGATGACATCCTTATGGTCCCACCTGATCTCTGGACGTACTGCCTTACGCTGTCTGAACTCTTCATCATAACGGAGCCATGAATTGCCTCCGTATGAACGATAAGCGTCACTTATGCTATCCTGGTAGCCAAACAGAGCCGAACAACATTCGGGCTGTTTTTCTCCTATCACACTCGCCAAGATGGCGAAAGCTTGAGACCAATTCTGATGCGTCCGCGGTATAAGCCTATACCGCCTGCGCTCCTCCTCCTCTTTTTTGCTCTCGTCCGGCTTTCCTCTGTCTAAGTTAAACTTACCAAGCTGTAACAAGGAAAAAATCTCGACGTATTCTCCCCGCCAGATTTTTTCCTTTACCTCCTTCTTCAAATGTGTGCCTAATAATGCCTCCAGGCACAAGTACACTTCACTCTTCGCTGAATCAGATAACCTAACCGTGTCCACTTCCTTTTGAGCTACTGTAGTGACTTCCCCCGTGACCAAAGTGGGGGCTTCAACTGTTGGAGCCAACACTGTCACTGTCGCTGGCCCAGTCTGCAAGGAGGGCACCCCTACCGATACTGGGTGTGCTGCGACTACAGGCGCTGCCGCTGGCACAGTTGCCACCGTAGGCCCAAAAAACGGTGCCATTACAGGTACTGATTGTGCTGCGACTGCCTGAGGTACCCAAGCCGCGACGGGAGACACTGCATTAGCTACACTGGCCCCTTGCAATGCATCCCGAATTCCCATAAGAAGTGTGTTTACAAAGGACAACGCTGGTGCGACCGCGATGTCCCTTGCCGACTGCGGGGGTACCAACCCACTAGCATTAGCTAACGCTACTACACTGTTATCTACCGCATTGTGTGCTGTGGGAATTGAATGAATTAAATTAATCTCACCTGGCTGCACCGGACGTCCGTCCCGACCAGCCGAACCCCTGGATCGCACTGAACCCCTGTCGTCGAGATCCTCCTCCGACTGAGATGACGCTTCTTCGTTATTTGACTCATTGCCACGTCCCGGCTGACTGGCTGTAGCAACCGGCACCAGTCCGCTTCGACTGTTAGAAGACCCTCTACTGGACGAAGAATGGTGACTCCGCGCACTCTTGGTGCCCGAGCCGCTGCTCTCTCTACTACTCGACCCTCGAGCGTGGGACTGGACCTTTCCCTTCCTCTGGGCCCCCTTGACTCCTTTTCCCTTTCCAGATGTCTGCTGTTGGCTAGCTCTGGCCTGTCCCTGGCTAGGCCCAGCCGTGGCTGCCGCACCTCCTGAGGAACTCCTGTGCCCCTGCCGTTTTCCTGCTTGTAAGGCCTGGTGCACATTGCTGGGACCTGCTAGCACGGGCTCCTGCTCATCCTCTGGTGCCCTGCCGCCTGTATCGCTCCTCTCCACCTCTGGCCCACCTGCTTCTCCTGATGCCTCCGCCCCTTGTCCGCTCCCTGCTGCCGCCGGAGCCAGGTGCAGGAGGGGTTGCTATGGGGCTTCCTGAGCGCCGGGTAGGCCGCGGAGATGCGGCGGGACTCAGCCTGTCAGGCGGGCGGGTCACCCGCGCGCTGGAGCGAGGTGCCGCTCCGCCTCCCGTCATGGCCGCCATCTGCTGGGAGACCCACTGGGGGCCCCGCGATTCCGCCTCTGTCCTCACCAGTCGGAGTAGCTCCTCCACCGTGTCCGCCATGACGCACTTCTTTTTTCCCCGCAAGCGAAACACGTCCTGTCTCCTTGCTGTCCCCCTAGCGTCTGCCGCCCAAGACGTCACTTCCTCCTGACGTCACTTCCTTCCTCCTCCTGTCCTAGGCCTGCACCAGCGCGCAATTGCCCGGCCGCCTCCTACAGCTCCTCCCACAACATTAACCCCCTCACAGCGAGCCAGCACTATTATGGGGCCCTACACTCCACGCCGCTGCGCTTATCTCGCTACGGGCCATCTCACTTGTCTGTGTGTTTTCTGCACAGATAAAACGTGCATGTTTTCACACATATATATACACACATGGTGTGTGTCTTGAGTGGGGAAATGCTCACTTTCAATGGTCTCTGGCATGTTGGAGAGGTATTCTGTTCACGGATGAGTCCTGGTTTTCGCTGTACAGGGCAGATGGCAGACAGTGTGTGTTCTGTTGTGCGGGTGAGCGGTTTGCTGACGTCAACGTTGTGGATCGAGTGGCCCATGGTGGCGGTGGGGTTATTGTATGGGCAGGCATATGTTTTGAACAATGAACACAGGTGCATTTTATTGATGCTATTTTCAATGCACAGCGATACCATGATGAGATCCTCAGGCCCACTGTTGTGCCATTCATCCACAATCTTCACCTCATGTTACAGCATGATAATGCACGGCCCCATATTGCAAGGATCTGTACACAATTCCTGGGAGCTGAAAACATCCAGTTCTTGCACGACCAGAATACTCACTGGACATGTAACCCATTGAGCATGTTTAGGGTGGTCTGGATCAGCGTATTACGACAGTGTGTTTCTGTTCAAGCCAATATTCAGCAACTTTGCACTGTTATTGAAGAGAAGTGGACCAACATTCCACCCCCCCCTTCCCTTCCCCTGCCCCCGTAAGGCAAAACTGTGCACATTTTAGAGTGGCCTTTTATTGTGGCCAGTCTGATGCACACCTGTGCAATATTCATGCTGCCTAATCAGCACCTTGATATGCCACACCCGCGAGGTGGGATGGATTATCTCTGCAAAGGATAAGTGCTCACTAACACAGATTTAAACAGATTTGTAAACATTATTTGAGAGTAATAGGTATTTTTGTGTATGTAGAAAATGTTTCAGATCTTTGAGTTCAGCTCATGCAAAATGGGAGCAAAACTGAATGTGTTGCATTCTGTTTTTGCTCAGTGTAGATCATATTAATAACCATATGAATGGTAGAGAAATACAAAAAATGTATATTTAACACACAAAATCTCTTATGCATAAAAAATTAAGAGGTTCAGTTACCTCAGACACACTCCTCTTGTCTAGTGTCGATGTGCCACGGTCTACCTGGCAGCACTCCAGGTACACAAAGCTAACTACTAGAAGTTTGGCATCAGCTAGTAAAGGCTCAAAACTAATCACAAAACTGGCCAACTAATTATGTAGTTCTTAAAGCAAAGTTTTTGCGTCCAACATATTATTTATTAATTTTTTGTTCATTTTTAGGTTCAAATTGCTGGAACTGTTGTCTACAGCAATTACACTGTGGCATTTGAAGTTTTTCCCTCTGATCCAGTGAGTGTAATTGCAGATGGTCATCATCATTTCATAGATAAAAAGACTGTAAACCATTTCAGACTGAATGGAACAGCATCTTTTGACCCTGATTACCCTAGTGCTTCTTTAAGGTAAGTACATCAGCAAAAAAAAACTTCACCAGAGATGAGTGAGCCAATTGATCCAGTCTCCCTTAGTAAGATTCTTGTAAATCTGGAACTCTAGTGGTGAGCCTATTCAAGAACAAGGAAATTCATGGTCTGGTCCAAGAGGTGATTGGGTGGGAATAGATCAGGATACAGGACTGGATTACACACAAGACAACAGAGGCTGCTCCCCCAGGGTCTTGTGGAAGGACCTGGTGGTAAGGGTACTCTCATGGGCCTCATAGAAATCCACAATGGGCTCCCTGAACAGCAGAGAGGTCAGTAACTCACCTGCCCACGCTCCAGCGATGCAACCTTCATATTCTAGTATCCAGCGGCATCTCTTGTCGTCACTAGACCCACTGCTAGGCACTGGTGATTTATGGGATAGGAAACAACTCAATAGAGATGTGAAGGCTGGGAGAGGAAAGTCACATTTCTGGAGTGCAGGTGGGTTAGTTACCTCTTTACAGTCTCCACTCTGCTCACCTCTCTGAGTGTGTGTGTATGAGTGTGTATGTGTGTGTGTGTGTCTGTGTGCGTGTGTGTGTGTGTGTGTGTGTGGGGGGGGGGGGGTATACTATCTGGCTGTCTAAAATTGGGAGTTGAAGTGCATACGTGGCTACCTAATGCTGGATACCAAATATTGTGGGGCACCTCTGGATATCTAATACTGGGGTCCCCTCTGTTTGGTGGCATCCATGTTGTTGTATTAAAAATTAACAATCACATGTATATTTTCATAAGGCAACATTCAGTTTTTGGAATGTTTGAAATTAGAAAAAAAAGGTATCTCATCTATAAGAACACAAGAAAATTGGTTTTGACTTAATAATGTAAAGACTTATGCCAGAATAACTGATATAGTAGGTGCTGTTGTGAAAACGGAGTATGGAAACATACAGATAAAAGGCTCTCCTCTTGAAAATGCAGGGATTAAGAAAAGGAACTACATCTTTTGCAAAATGTATTCTGGAAAAGAAAATTTCAGAAATAACATTAAATTGGTTGTATAATCTACAGTGGCTTGCAAAAGTATTCGGCCCCCTTGAGGTTTTCCACATTTTGTCACATTACTGCCACAAACATGAATCAATTTTATTGGAACTTCACAAAGTGGTGGACCAATACAAAGTGGTGGACCAATACAAAGTGGTGTACACGAGAGAAGTGGAATGAAAATCATACATGATTCCAAACATTTTTTACAAATAAATAACTGCAAAGTGGGGTGTGCGTAATTATTCAGCCCCCTTTGGTCTGAGTACAGTCAATTGCCCATAGACATTGCCTGATGAGTGCTAAGGACTAAATAGAGTGCACCTGTGTGTAATCTAATGTCAGTACAAATACAGCTGCTCGGTGACGGTCTCAGAGGTTGTTTAAGAGAATATTGGGAGCAACAACACCATGAAGTCCAAAGAACACACCAGATAGGTCAGGGATAAAGTTATTGAGAAATTTAAAGCAGACTTAGGCTACAAAAAGATTTCCAAAGCCTTGAACATCCCACGGAGCATTGTTCAAGCGATCATTCAGAAATGGAAGGAGTATGGCACAACTGTAAACCTACCAAGACAAGGCCGTCCACCTAAACTCACAGGCCAAACATGAAAAGCGCTGATCAGAAATGCAATCAAGAGGCGCATGGTGACTCTGGACAAGCTGCAAAGATCTACAGCTCAGGTGGGGAAATCTGTCCATAGGACAACTATTAGTCGTGCACTGCACAAAGTTGGCCTTTATGGGAAGAGTGGCAAGAAGAAAGCCATTGTTAACGGAAAAGCATAAGAAGTCCCGTTTGCAGTTTGCCACAAGCCATGTGGGGGACACAGCAAACATGTGGAAGAAGGCGCTCTGGTCAGATGAGACCAAAATGGAACTTTTTGGCCAAAATGCAAAACTGCACACTGCACATCACTCTGAACACACCATCCCCACTGTCAAATATGGTGGTGGCAGCATCATGCTCTGAGGGTGCATCTCTTCAGCAGGGACAGGGAAGCTGGTCAGAGTTGATGGGAAGATGGACGGAGCCAAATACAGGGCAATCTTAGAAGAAAACCTCTTGGAGTCTGCAAAAGACTTGAGAGTGGGGTGGAGGTTCACCTTCCAGCAGGACAACAACCCTAAACATAAAGCCAGGGCAACAATGGAATGGTTTAAAACAAAACATATCCATGTGTTAGAATGGCCCAGCCAAAGTCCAGATCTAAATCCAATCGAGAATCTGTGGCAAGATCTGAAAACTGCTGTTCACAAACACTGTCCATCTAATCTGACTGAGCTGGAGCTGTTTTGCAAAGAAGAATGGGCAAGGATTTCAGTCTCTAGATGTGCAAAGCTGGTAGAGACATACCCTAAAAGACTGGCAGCTGTAATTGCAGCAAAAGGTTGTTCTACAAAGTATTGACTTGGGGGGGGGGGGGGGGCTGAATAATTATGCACACCCCACTTTGCAGTTATTTATTTGTAAAAAATGTTTGGAATCATGTATAATTTTCGTTCCACTTCTCTTGTGTACACCACTTTTTATTGGTCTTTCATGTGGAATTCCAATAAAATTGATTCATGTTTGTGGCAGTAATGTGTCAAAATGTGGAAAACTTTAAGGGGGCCGAATACTTTTGCAAGCCACTGTATATACATGAAATCGTGTGTGTGCGTGAGCATGCCACGATCACTCAAAAATGCCTGACCGATTTCACTGAAACTTGGTATACAGATCCCTTACTACCTGGGATGATATGTTCTGGGGGTCTTACGTTCCCCCCTGCACACATGGACGGAGCTACAAACATCCAATCAGATTTCATGCATTCATGTTAATGGAAAAAATGTAAAAGGCTGACATTCTCACAGTAATCAAGCCAGAGTCCCCAAACTTGGCACTGTTGGTCACTTGGTGACCGAGGTTACAAATCCAGGAAAAGTGGGTGGAGCATAAAACAGCCAATCAAATTTCAGCCATTCATTTTCAATGGGATAATGTAAACTGCAGCCATTCTTAGACTGTTCATCTGAGGGTTTTCAAAATTGGCACACTTGGTCACTGGTGAATGGGATTAATATTTAGGAAAGTGGGTGGAGCTTACAACAGCCAATTAAAATTAACCTATTAATTTTCAAGGGAATATTTAACCACTTCCCGACCGCCGTATATACAAATGGCGGCCGGGAAGCGCACCCCGCAAGGACCGCCGTATAGACAAATGGCGGCGGTCCTTGTAGGGGCATGGGCGGAGCGATCGCGTCATCAGTGACGTGATCCTCCGCCGGGAGTCGGAAGCCTGGCATTTTGCCTCTGCTCGCCGGCCACTTAGCAGAGCCGGCGAGCGGAGGAATCCGAAAATTCAGCCAATCGGAAAGTATAAGGCACTTTGTTAAGTAAACAAAGTGCCTTATACGTGCTTCCTCCTCGCCTCGTGGTCTCATTGTTGCAGAGACCACCAGCGAGGAGGAACCACTCGTAAGTGTATCCAGCAAACAGCTTTTTTTGACCTCAGCCTCCCTGATCACCCACCCCAGGCCTCATACCCCCCCTGATCACCCCAGCAGACCCCTGCCTAGCACCTTTGCACCCCTACAAAACCCCCACCCCCCCACCTGCCACTAACTAGCGACGCTGCCCCTTAGTTTAGGTCCCTAACTGCCTCCTAGTCACCCCTGATCCCCCCCCCCTACCTTTAGATCACCCCCAGACCAGATCCCAGACTACCCCCCTGTATACTGTATACATCTGTATACAGCTACCTTACCCTCTGATCCCCCTCTGATCACCTGTCTATCACCTGTCCATCACCCCTCAGCACCCCCACCCATCAGAGCAGACCCTAACTGCCCCGCGGGGTAACCGATCACCTGCCCAGGCCCTCGATTGCCCTCATACCCCCCTTCTGATTACATCCCCTGCTCTTTGTTTACATCTGTCCTCCCCAGCAATCACTAACTGATCTTTGATCAGTAACCCCCTGTGTCTGCCTCTCATCAGATCAGGACTCAGTCTGCCCCGTGCAGGCTCCTGATCAACCCCCCATCCCCTCAAATCGCCCTCAGCCCCCCCCCCCTAATCACCGTCCAAGTGCATTGTATTTGACTGTGCTGCGCTTGTATTCGATTGTGCTGCGCTTGTATTTGATTGTGCTGCGATTGTATTTGATTGTCCCGTGATCTGCTTCGATTGTCCCGTGATTGTTTGATTGCCTGAGACCCCACTTCCCACCACACCCAACCCCCCCCTCCCCCCCCACCACACCCAACCCCCCCCTCCCCCCCCCCCCCCCCACCACCTCCAACCACCACCTTCCGAGTGCATCAGATTTGCTTGTGCTGTGATTGGAGTCGATTGAGCTGTAATTGTATTTGATTGTCCCGTGATCTGCTTCGATTGCCCCGTGATTGTTTGATTGCCTGAGACCCCACTTCCCGCCACACCCAATCCCACCCTCCCCCCATCACCTTCCGAGTGCATCAGATTTGATTGTGCTGTGATTGGATTCGATTGTGCTGTAATTGTATTTGATTGTCCCGTGATCTGCTTTGATTGCCCCGTGATTGTTTGATTGCCTGAGACCCCACTTCCCGCCACACTCAATCCCACCCTCCCCCCATCACCTTCCGAGTGCATCAGATTTGATTGTGCTGTGATTGGATTCGATTGTGCTGTAATTGTATTTGATTGTCCCGTGATCGGCTTCGCTTGCCCTGTGATTGTTTGATTGCCTGAGACCCCACTTCCCGCCACACCCAATCCCACCCTCCCCCCATCACCTTCCGAGTGCATCAGATTTGATTGTGCTGTGATTGGAGTCGATTGTGCTGTAATTGTATTTGATTGTCCCGTGATCGGCTTCGATTGCCCCGTGATTGTTTGATTGCCTGAGACCCCACTTCCCGCCACACCCAATCCCACCCTCCCCCCATCACCTTCCGAGTGCATCAGATTTGATTGTGCTGTGATTGGAGTCGATTGTGCTGTAATTGTATTTGATTGTCCTGTGATTGTTTGATTGCCTCTGAGACCCCACTTCCCACCAACCCCAATACCTCTCAAATACTCCCTTTTTGCTAGGTAGGTGCTCTTTTTTTCTGGGTAGTCTCGGAGGAAAACCCCATAAATTTAGCAATCCAAAATGGCAAGAAGGGGGCTTTCCGATGACGAGGTATACAGGTACATGGACCAGTCGGATGAGTTCTTTTGGGAAGAATCATCCGTCGAATCTTCCGGGTCAGACCCTGGCGAAGTGGTGAGCGTCAGCATGGAAGTTGAAACTGGTACGGTGGCAAGTGCAGTAGTACCCCCGTCGCAGCCACCAAGAAGAAGACAGGCCCGTAGTACCCATAGACTCCCAGAGGTGCTGGCACAACCAGATTGGCAATCCCCTGATTCCGCCGCACCCGTAGTGCCCCCTTTCACCGCCCAGTCTGGAGTCCAGGTGGCGACAGCTCATCTAGGAACGGCCCTAGAATTTTTGCAGCTGTTCATCACCCAGGTTCTCTTGGACTTAATTGTGGTTGAGACCAACCGTAAAGCCACACAATTCATCACCGAGCACCCGGAGAGCATGTATGCCCAGCCTTTCGGGTGGAAACCAGTCCAAGTTTCCGACATTAAAATCTTTTTGGCCCTTATCCTTCACTTGGGACTAATGAAACAGAATGTATTGCGGTCGTATTGGTCTATGAACCCAGTACATCATGTTCCCTTGTACCCTGCTGCCATGTCCAGGACACGATTTGAGTCCATCCTGCGCTTCCTGCACTTCAACGACGACGAAACCTGTCATGAAAGGGGAGACCCTGCTTATGACCGGCTCCACAAAATTCGGCCCCTCATAGACCACCTGTCCTCAACATTTGCAGATGCTTATATCCCTGAACAGAACATCTGCGTAGACGAGTCCCTCTTACGCTTTACCGGGCGCCTTGGCATCAAACAGTACATCCCAAGCAAGCGCGCCCGGTATGGGGTGAAACTGTATAAGCTCTGTGAAAGGGCCACAGGCTATACATGTCGTTTTAGGGTCTATGAGGGAAAAGACTCAAAATTGGAGCCGGTCGGATGCCCTGACTACCTGGGGAGCAGTGGAAAGGTTGTGTGGGACTTGGTGTCACCCTTGTTCCGGAAGAGGTACCATCTTTTTGTGGACAATTATTACACAAGTGTGGCCCTCTTTCAGCACTTAAAGTTAGAAGGAATCCGATGCTGTGGCACTGCGCGGCCTAGTCGCCAGGGCTTCCCCCAACGGCTCGTTACCACCAGACTTCAACGGGGGCAGAGGGCCGCCTTGCGTACTGAAGACCTGCTCGCGGTGAAATGGAGGGACAAGAGGGACGTTTACTTTCTGTCCACCATTCACACAGACACGACAGTCCAAATTCAACGGGCAACTAAGGTCATTGAAAAGCCCCTTGTCGTCCACGAATATAATGTCAACATGGGAGGGGTGGACTTCAATGACCAGAGGTTAGCGCCCTATTTAATGACCCGGAAAACAAGACGCTGGTATAAGAAAGTGTCTTTTTATCTGATTCAATTGGCAGTTTACAACAGCTTTGTTCTCTACAGTAAGGCTGGGAGAACTGGATCTTTCCTCCAATTTCAGGAACAGATCATTCTGGACATCCTGTATCCAGGAGGTGCCAGGCCCCCCCCCCCAGATGCAACTAGCCGACTGCATGGTAGGCATTACGCCTATCAGATTCCGTGTGCCCCAGGTCAACGCATCCGAAGAAAACGTTGTCGTGTCTGCAGCAGGACTGGAAGAAGGAATGACACCAGTTTTTATTGTCCCCGCTGTCCTGACCAGCCTGGTCTATGCGTAGGGCCGTGTTTTGAGAGGTACCACGAGCAGGTACACTATTAGAACCTCCAGACACAGGAGTAGGCACACACTCAGTGGTCTTTCGCACATTGTCGCAGGGAGAGGAGAGGTAAGCTTGAAGACCAAACGGGTAAGCATAAAAGTGGGAAGAAGGATCGGTTTCCATGCTTGATATTGCTGATCTGTCCTGGGTTGGCGATATAAGACGGCATGTTTGAATTTCCCTTGAGTGTGGACACCCCCGGTTTATATGTGATTTGGGCCTATGATGATGCTTTAATGCCACACAGAGTCATCTCTATTGGCAGGCATATTGCTGTATCCTACAGGCATAATGCTGTATACTAAAGTTCTGAGGCCCAGTCACATAAGTTGGTGGCTCACCCTGAGTGCAGGGTGGCACGGGGTGTCTCTCTCCTGAGGTTATCACTGCCATTGATGTGGAGGAAGATCTGCCATTGATGTGGAGCAAGGTATGTTTGCCGTTCATTTTTCCTTTCAGCCCAGAGTGCATTACTTGTATACCCAATATAAGGAGTATAGCAGAAACTCCTAATACTGGCCATACATGTAATGATTGCAGAGACCCTAAAATGCCAGGACAGACTCCACAAATGACCCCATTTTGGAAAGAGGACACCCTAAAGTATTATGTGAGGTGCACGGTGAGTTCATAAAAGATTTTAGTTTTTGTCACAAGTTAGCAGAATTTTTTTTTAATTTTTTTTTTAACAAAGTGTCATTTTCCGTTTACTTGTGACAAAAAATAAAATTTTCAATGACCTCACCATTACCCTCATGGAATACCTTGTTGTGTATTCTTTCCAAAATGGGGTCATTTGTGGGGTTTGTTAACTGTCCTGGCAAGTGGGCGGGGTGCTAAATTGTGAGCACCCCTGTAAAGCCTAAAGGTACTCATTGGACTCTGGGCCCCTTAGCGCAGTTAGGGTGCAAAAAAGTGCCACACATGTGGTATCGCCGTACTCGGGAGAAGTAGTATTATGTGTTTTGGGGTGTATTTTTACACATACCCATGCTGGGTGGGAGAAATACCTCTGTAAATGACAATCTTTTGATTTTTTTACACACAATTGTCCATTTACAGAGTTATTTCTCCCACCCAGCATGGGTATGTGTAAAAATACACCCCAAAACACATTGTACTACTTCTCCCGAGTACGGCGATACCACATGTGTGGCACTTTTTTGCACCCTAACTGCGCTAAAGGGCCCAAAGTCCAATGAGTACCTTTAGGATTTCACAGGTCATTTTGCGGAATTTGATTTCCAGACTACTCCTCACGGTTTAGGGCCCCTAAAATGCCAGGGCAGTATAGGAACCCCACAAATGACCCCATTTTAGAAAGAAGACACCCCAAGGTATTCTGTTAGGAGTATGGTGAGTTCATAGAAGATTTTATTTTTTGTCACAAGTTAGTGGAAAATGACACTTTGTGAAAAAAACAATAAAAATCAATTTTCCGCTAACTTTTGACAAAAAATAAAATCTTCTATGAACTCACCATACTCCTAACGGAATACCTTGGGGTGTCTTCTTTCTAAAATGGGGTCATTTGTGGGGTTCCCATACTGCCCTGGCATTTTAGGGGCCCTAAACCGTGAGGAGTAGTCTGGAAATCAAATTCCGCAAAATGACCTGTGAAATCCTAAAGGTACTCATTGGACTTTGGGCCCCTTAGCGTACTTGGGGTGTAAAAAAGTGCCACACATGTGGTACCGCCGTACTCGGGAGAAGTAGTATAATGTGTTTTGGGGTGTATTTTTACACATACCCATGCTGGGTGGGAGAAATAACTCTGTAAATGGACAATTGTGTGTAAAAAAAAATAAAAAATTGTCATTTACAGAGATATTTCTCCCACCCAGCATGGGTATGTGTAAAAATACACCCCAAAACACATTATACTACTTCTCCTGAGTACGGCAATACCACATGTGTGGCACTTTTTTGCAGCCTAACTGCGCTAAGGGGCCCAAAGTCCAATGAGCACCTTTAGGCTTTACAGGGGTGCTTACAATTTAGCACCCCCCAAAATGTCAGGACAGTAAACACACCCCACAAATGACCCCATTTTGGAAAGTAGACCCTTCAAGGTATTCAGAGAGAGGCATGGTGAGTCCGTGGCAGATTTCATTTTTTTTTGTCGCAAGTTAGAAGAAATGGAAACTTTTTTTTTTTTTTTTTTGGTCACAAAGTGTCATTTTCCGCTTACTTGTGACAAAAAATAATATCTTCTATGAACTCACTATGCCTCTCAGTCAATACTTTGGGATGTCTTCTTTCCAAAATGGGGTCATTTGGGGGGTATTTATACTATCCTGGAATTCTAGCCCCTCATGAAACATGACAGGGGGTCAGAGAAGTCAGAGATGCTTGAAAATGGGAAAATTCACTTTTTGCACCATAGTTTGTAAACGCTATAACTTTTACCCAAACCAATAAATATACGCTGAATGGGTTTTTTTTATCAAAAACATGTTTGTCCACATTTTTCGCGCTGCATGTATACAGAAATTTTACTTTATTTGAAAACTGTCAGCACAGAAAGTTAAAAAAATCATTTTTTTTGCCAAAATTCATGTCTTTTTTGCTGAATATAATAAAAAGTAAAAATCGCAGGAGCAATCAAATGGCACCAAAAGAAAGCTTTATTAGTGACAAGAAAAGGAGCCAAAATTCATTTAGGTGGTAGGTTGTATGAGCGAGCAATAAACCGTGAAAGCTGCAGTGGTCTGAATGGAAAAAAAGTGGCCGGTCCTTAAGGGGTAGAAAGCCCTAGGTCCTTAAGTGGTTAAACTGCTGCCATTCTTACACTGTTAATGGCAGAGGCTTCAAACTTACTACAGTTGGTCATTGGGTGACTGGGGTTCAAATTCACTAAAAGGGCGGAGCCACAAAACAGCTAATCAGATTTTTTTGGTGGATAAACTGCTATAATTCACAAGAATTTTTATGCCAGGAACCCGAAAACTCACAAACTTGGTCATTGAGTGATTGTGTGTCAAGGTTAGGAAAAGTGGGTGAAGACAAAATCAAATTTCACTGGGAATGGGAAAATATAAGCTGTAGGCATTCTTACACTGTTCATGGCAGGGTTCTCAAACTTTGCTCAGTTGGTCACTGGGTGACTGGGGTTAATATTCAGGGAAGTTGGTGGAGCCTACAATAGCCGATCAAAATTCACCTGTTCATTTTCAAGGGGAATATTTAAATTGCTGCCATTTTTACACTGTTAATAGCAGATGCTTCAACCCTGGTACAGTCAGTCACTGGGTGACTGGAGTTCAAATTATGGAAAGGGGGCGGACCCACAAACAGCCAATCAGATTTGTTTCATTTTGGTGGGACAATTCAAATTATTGATGCCAAGGACCACAAGGCTCACAAACTTGGTCACTGAGTGACTGTATGTCAAGATTAGAAACAGTGGGCAGAGCCAAAAACAACTAACTTTTTATATGGAAAATATAAACTGAAGCCATTCTTACACTGTTAATGGCAGGGTTCTCAAACTTGACACAGTTGGCCACTGGGTGACTGGGATAAATATTCATAAAAGTGGGTGGAGCCTGCAACAACCAATCAAAATTCACCTATTAATTTTCAAGGAGAATATTTAAACTGCTGCCATTCTTACACTGTTAATGGCAGAGGCCTCAAACCTGCTACAGTCAGTGATTGAGTGACTGGGGTTAAAATTCACTGAAGGGGGTGGAGCCACAAACAGTTAATCGGATTTCTTTGCTGGATAAACTGCTTCCATTCACACAATTTTAAAGAGGAACTACAGTGAAAATAATGTAATAAAAAAAGTGCTTCATTTTTACAATAATTATGTATAAATGATTTAGTCAGTGTTTGCTCATTGTAAAATCTTTCCTCTCCCAGATTCACATTCTGACATGTATTACATGGTGACATTGTTACTGTGGGCAGGTTATGTAGCTGTTTCTAGCTGTTTTGGCTGTTACAGTCTTAGACAGCTGTAAACAGCCATTTCCTGTCTGTGAACATTGTTACATTGTGGCAGTTTGCCCAGAGTACCGCGGTCCCAGAGCTTCTTGTGGGAGGGGTTTCACCACAATATCAGTCATACAGCACCCCCTGATGGTCTGTTTGTGAAATGCAATAGATTTGTCATGTAAAAGGGGGTATCAGCTACTGATTGGGATAAAGTTAAATTCTTGGTCGGAGTTTCTCTTTAAAGAGGAACTCCAGTGAAAATAATGTAGTAAAAAAAGTGCTTCATTTTTTTCCATAATTATGTATAAATGATTTAGTCAGTGTTTGCTCATTGTAAAATCTTTCCTCTCCTCGATTTACATTCTGACATTTATTACATGGTGACATTTTTACTGTGGGCAGGTTATGTAGCTGCGCCTAGCTGTTTTGGCTGTTAGAGACAGCTGTAAACAGCTAATTCCTGTCTGTGAACATTGTTACATTGTGTCAGTTTGCCCAGAGTACCGCAGTACTCAGAGCTTCTTGTGGGAGGGGTTTCAGCACAAAATCAGTCATACAGCGCCCCCTGATGGTCTGTTTGTGAAAATCATTATATTTCTCATGTAAAAGGGAGTATCAGCTACTGATTGGGATAAGGTTCAATTCTAGGTTGGAGTTTCTCTTTAATGCCAGGAACCTGAAAGCTTACACACTTGGTCATTGAGTAACTGTGTGCCAAGGTTACAAAAAGTGGGTGGAGCCAAATACAAATTTCACAGTGAAAATGTAAATTGTAGCCATTCTTACACCGTTAATGGCAGGGTTATAAAACCTTGCACAGTGGATCACTGGGTGACTGGAATAAATATTCAGAAAAGATGGTAAAGTCTACATAAGCCATTCAAAATTCACCTATTGATTTTTCTTAAGGGGAATATTTACATTGCTACCATTCTTAAGCTGTTAATGGCACAAGCCTCAAACCTGGTTACAGTTGGTCATTGGATGACTGGGGTTCAAATTCAGAAAAGGGGTGGAGCCATAAACATCCAATCAGATTTGTTTCATTTCAATAGGAAAATACAAATTATTGATGCCAAGAACCCCAAAGCTCACAAACTTGGTCATTGAGTGTTTGTGTGTTAGGGTTAGAAAAAGTGGGCACAGCCAACAGCGGAGCTGGGAAAAAAGGGCGCATGCCGCTAGTGGACAAAAAGGGCGCCGCCATTCACTCCCATAATAAATAGCGTTTAATGGGCGCCGAGTAGGAAAAAAGGGCGCCGGAGCTAAATAAAGTTTATAAACGGCGCCAGGAGCTAAATAAAGTTTACAAACGGCGCCCGGCGATGTTTAATGATTTATAACTGAACTTGTGGTGATTTACGTTTATAAAATGCACCCGTGCCGAATAACGTTTATGAAAATACTAAACATATTTATCTTATTTAAATAATTAAAACATTATTTAAAGTTTTATCTCTTACTGTTTGTAAAACATTATTATTCACAAAATAAAGCGATCAGTACGTAACGTAAATTGCAAAATTTTTTTTGAATCCACAATTAGTAAAACATTATTATCCACATAATAAAGGGGGGTCTTAGGTTTAGGCACCAACAGGGGGGTCTTAGGTTTAGGCACCAATAGGGGGGTCTAGGGGTTAGGGGTAGGTACAGGGAGGGGTACTTAGGCAACAACAGGGGGGGGGTCTTAGGTTTAGGCACTAACAGGGGGGTCTTAGGTTTAGGCACCAACAGGGGGGTTTTAGGTTTAGGCATTAACAGGGGGGTCTTAGGTTTAGGCACCAACAGGGGGGTCCTAGGTTTAGGCACCAAGAGGGGGGTCTAGGGGTTAGGGGTAGGTACAGGGAGGGTTACTTAGGCACCAACAGGGGGGGTCTTAGGTTTAGGCACCAACAGGGGGGTCTTAGGTTTAGGCACCAACAGGGGGGTCTTAGGTTTAGGCACCAACAGGGGGGTCTTAGGTTTAGGCACCAACAGGGGGGTCTTAGGTTTAGGCACCAACAGGGGGGTCTTAGGTTTAGGCACCAACAGGGGGGTCTTAGGTTTAGGCACCAACAGGGGGGTCTTAGGTTTAGGCACCAACAGGGGAGTCTAGGGGTTAGGGATAGGTACAGGTAGGGTTCTGTGTAAGAGTAGGCTTAGGTATAGTTTTAGTAAAATTTTAGTAATAATTACTAATGTATCACAACATTTATTACGAACGTAGTTATATTTATATCATCTTTATAAACAATATTTTCAAATTTTATTATAACAACAAACCATAAATGACGGTTATTCACAATAATATACAATTATAACAATTAAACATATATTATTGGTTTTTTTATAAACGTAATTATAAGTTTAACTTTTGAAACAGGGAAGATTAACGTTTTCACAATTTCCGATTTCATAAACATTATTTAATGATTTATAATTTTGTTAAACATTATTTGTAAACGAAATATAGCACACTATATTTATAAACCCTATTAATGATTAATTATTATTTAGAGTTTACACCCCGCGCCCTTTTTGTCCAGGCGCCCTTTTTGTACGTACGCGCCAACAGCAGCCAAATACATACCCGGGCAATGCCGGATCATCAGCTAGTTGTATTATACAATTAAATCCCAGAGATTGTGTGGGCAAATGAGAATGAGCTACAAATAGAATTGGATTAATTAGAATGGAAAAATATCTTCAATCAGTGCTGCATGCCATGAAAGACAAAAATCCAACTGGTATAATATAAAGTTTTGACAAAATTGTATTTAGCAGTTAAACTTAGCCAATGGTTCCATAATCAGAGCAATACCTGTGCAGAATGTAATACAGGAGATCTGTTACATATCATTTGTTCTTGTAGCAAGATACAAACGTTTGGGGTCAGATTGCGGGTTTTCTTAAAAACGTACTTGATTGTAAGATCATACTCAGTCCCAGGGTAATTGTCTTAAGGGACCCATACACTGGTCGATTTCAGACATCGATCAGAAATCGATTCTATCAATCAATCAATGTACAGCCGATTTCGATGGATTTCAAACAATTTGAGCTATCTGACAGGATGGAAAATCTTGGTCGATCTGCTGCTGGCAGAAGATTGATGGCCCATAGATTGCATTGGATCTAATGGTCCAATAATACATTTAATGTGGCCATACACTGGTTGATTTGCCATCAGATCGACCAACAGATAGATCCCTCTCTGATCGAATCTGATCAGAGAGGGATCGTATGGCTGCCTTTACTGCAAACAGATTGTGAATCGATTTCAGCATGAAACCGATCACTATCTGTGGAGCTGCCACTGCACACCCCTCCCCCCCCCCCGCCAGCTATACATTACCTTCTCCACCGGCGCAAGTCCCCGCTCTCTCCACGGTCTCTTCTCCGCTCTGGGTTCCGTGTTTCAGACCGGCTGGCTACTTCCTGTCCGGGGACGTTTAAACAGTAGAGGGCGCTCTACTGTTTAAACTTCCTGCCGGGACAGGAAGTAGCCAGCCGGTCCGAACCCCGGAACCCAGGGCGGAGAAGAGACCGCGGAGAGAGCGGGACTCGCGCCGGCCGGAGCAGGTAATGTATAGCCGCTAGCATCGGTCGTCGGGCATTCGAACGCTGCTATCGACGCACTCCGACCCGCCGGTGATCCAGGGAAATATTCCGCATGGATGGAATGACGGGAATAGTCGGGCACAATCGATTTTGGATGGAAATTGATCGTTCGGTCAGCGTGTGCGCGACGATTTCACAGCCGATTTGATCACAGTGATCGAATCTGCTGTATATCGGCGGGAAAATCGGTAAGTGTATGGGCCCCTTTAGATCATTTTCCAATAGATTTAATTCTCAAATCTATTGGAAGTCTGTTCCTAGTGTGTGGCACACATCAGATAGATTCCTGTCAGATTCGACTTGACAGGCATCTGACAGAAATCTATCTGATGGTCGAATCTGCTGCAAATCTATTAGTGTATGGCCCCCTTTAGGTCAGGACCTTGGACATACTAAGGAACAGAATAACATTGTATTCATTCTACCCTTAACTGCAAAAAAGATGATAATTGATAAATGGAAAACAGATGTCTCTATGCTAAACGAGTGAATAGTGTATACTTTTCAGCTTCTCCTAGAAGTAGGTGATGAAGATAGCTTAACCCTACCGTCTAAAATCTTAATAAGGATAAAAATAATTGGGACCAATCTTTAAGTAAATTTGTGGAAATAAAATAGAACTAAATTTAATTAGAGGTTGGCAGACCATGTGAGAATGTGTGGTTGAGTGAATGTAAGTGTGCATGTACATAATCTACAGTTGTCGTCTATTGTTTTGTATTGCATTGTAATCCTTCTTTTCTCTCTTATCTCTATTTTTGTGTTTTCTTTCCCTTTCTGGTACTAGACCTAAAGATATACAATATTGCAATCAATAAAGTAATTAGAAAATGCTAAGAGAAAAAAAAGAATGCAAAATGTTGTACTGACCCACAATTTTATGAAATATTCATCTATGTGAAAATGTCCACAAGCACTGCAGGATGGTCAAATTTCAATAGATTACCTGCTGAAATCTATTAAAAATCAATGCGCTGTGTAGTAGGTATTGATTTCTTCTGAATAGATTCCTTTCAGAAAGAAATCAATTGTTTTAGAACATTGGGTGAAAATCTATATGTGTATGGCCAGCTTAAGAATTTGTAAGAATTTCTTGAACAATGAATAGCAGAAAAAAATCTTTCAATATATTTTTTAGGAAATACGATTAAAAAAAGACAGCGTAGTCAAACAGGAACCACGATAAAAAAAATAATGTTAAAAACATCAACATCTATCAAGTTGAAAGCTAAAATATCCATGATCAATTAAAGCATAATAAAGGCATTCTGGTACAAGAATCTCAAACTTATCAAACGAAAAACTGATGCTGACATATGTAGTATCTGGCAAAGTAAAATAAGAGAGTAAAGAATAGAGAGAAGAAAGACAGTAGGTAATAAGAAATGATAAATATTCAGGATAGAAAAAAAAAAAAAAAGACAGTATATCCCCGTTGATAACCTTAAAGCACACCATAACTAAACTAAAAAAATGGACTTTTACTTACCTAGAGCTTATTCCAATCCACTGTAGTGTGTCAGGCCCCTCTGAGCCCCCTCTGTTGCACCACTGGCAGCTCCAAAATTCCTGTGACTGGAGCTCCAAAATTCCTGCGACTGGAGCTCCATTTACGTCAACCAGGGCCGGCCCTAGACTTTTTGCCGCCTGAGGCAAGATTCGAAAAAATCGCCCCCCCCCCCCCCCCCCCGAGGCAAGATTCGAAAAAATCGCCCCCCCCCCCAGCCGTGGGGTGGGGAGTGCCGAGCTGGAGGGGTAGCTGGCAGAAAGGGGGTATTGGGCCTAGCGGCGGGGAGGGGGGTCGGACTCCCCCCTCCCTCGCCTGGGTCCCCCGATCTGCGCTCCTCCCCCAGCGTGAAGTACCAGGCAGCCAGCGTGCATATCATTAAGAGGCAGCGGGCGGGGGAATCACTCACCTCTTCAGCGTTCCATCGTGCGCTCCACTGACGTCACTTCCTGCAAGGCCGTTCAATACAGTGGGCGGCGTTGCCGGAAGTGACGTCAGTGGAGCACGCGATGGAACGCGGAAGAGGTGAGTGATTCCCCCGCCCGTTGCCTCTTCGTCATATGCACGCTGGCTGCCTGGTACTTTACGCTGGAGGAGGAGCGCAGATCGGGGGACCCAGGCGAGGGAGGGGGGGTTCCGACCCCCCTCCCCGCCGCTAGGCCCAATACCCCCTTTCTGCCCGCTACCCCTCCAGCTCGGCGGGCGGCCCCAGCGTCCATGCAGAGGCGGGTGCCGCCCCCCAGATTTGCCGCCTGAGGCAAATGTTTCACCCCGCCTCATGAGCGGGCCGGCCCTGACGTCAACTGTGTATGGGCAGTCCCGTCCACACACACTCCACGCACTTATTAAATGGGAGCCAGGAATGAACCGCGCTTGAGCAGAACATGTCCATGGTCTTGAAGATCACGCAGACAAAACTGTGCATGAACAGTGGAGCTCCATTTTCAGGAGTTTCATAGCTAACAGTGGAAGAGCAGAGGGGACTCAGAGGATAATGAGGGACCTAACGGACTATGGAGGGCTGGAAGAAAGTAAGTTAAAATCTCCAGTTTTGTGTCAAGTACAGGTGTTTTTTTTTATTATTGTGTTTTTTTATTGAAATTGTCAAAAATGGCTAATTCTGCAAAATTGAATTACTTATTGCAATGGGCATAATTTTCTTGGAATATTTTTCTTTTCACTTGCTTCCATTTGACCTCCACTTGTTGTGGGGGTTAATCAGCTTTCATAAAGATTTAGCACTAGTTTATGCATATGTTTATGTCATTTGGAAAAAAGTTAAACTATAATGTACTTTACTGGTCAAAGACTGACATCAGTGGTCCCAAATAAAGGCCACATTTTTACTCTGTAGTAGTGTGCTTAAATGCTTTATCAAACAGTTTTCAGCAGTGACGTAGCTAAGAAGCTGTGGGTGCCAGTGCAAGTTTTGCATTGGGGACAACCAATCATGCTATACATAACAATTGATAGGGCGCACCAAAACCTGCCAGGGACAACCACAGTGTCAGAGGTGCAAGAAGGGGATGGGGAACAGTTTGTTAATAGCTACTATTCAAAGCATATATTGAAGTGATTTATTACAAGCACAGGCCCAATAAAGAGCTAATACTGTAGTTGAGTGGGCCTCATGGGGTCCCCCTAGCCCAAGGACCACGATGCGGTTGCTACCTCTGCACCCCCTAATGCTACGTCACTGGTTTTCAGTTTGGCACAATATAAAAGGTCAGTATAACCACCAAAATATTGTCTGTGACAGTATTTACAGCCATTAAAAAGACCATAGCTATTAATTATAATTGTTTTTAATGTAGTGACTAGGTAAAGTGAAACCTTACTAGGTACTTATACAGGTTATTCTACATTCTGTGGTTATTTATTTTATATTTGTAGGGGTGCTTCAGATGTACATAATAAACATTAACTATAGGTATTTACATTCTTTTTTTAAGGTTCCATTGGAGTTGTACCCCATTGAGTAATCATCAACATTCATGCTTCAGTTCAGATGGGCAAAATCCACTAAGAAATAACGCAATGATCACCTTTTCAACGGCTTTGCTTAATGACCAATGTGACCAGTTTCGCTTTTCTTTAAGTGTAACTAATGGTAATCGGAAATCTTTAAGTGCTGAAGTTTTTTTAACAATCAAGCCCAACATGGACTTTAGGTTTGTATCCAAGTTATAATTAAACCTTCATGAACTCAGTTCTGTCATATTAAAAAATGTGTTTTCAAAACATTTTATTGTGGTATAAATACAGATGAATGTGAAGTTAATCACCATTGGCATTCCATATTGGTATAACTCTCAAGACCACATTTTTCAAACAATGACTCATAGCACTATGTTTAGACATGAGGGGCCATATGCAATTCACTTTTTCACCTGACTTTTCTCCTAGGAGATATATTTTCATCTTCTGTTTAAAATAATTTTTCAGCACTTTGCAATTGAAAAAGTACCAAAAAGTTGATGAAGATATACTATCAAAAATATTTTGAGTATTTTCTTGCTTGCTGGTGGCTTAAAAGACATTTTATTGACAAGTTTGAAAATATCACCTAGGTGAAAACTCAGGAGAAAAAGTTAAAGTGAATGTTTACCAGTTCAAAAATAAAAAAGTCAGATACTCACCTAAGGAGAGGGAAGGCTCGGTCCTAATGAGCCTTCCCTCTCCTCTCCCGGTGCCCGGTCCCGCGCAGGGTCCCCCGTAGCAGTATTCGACCAGTTCAGTCAAATACTGCAACTTCCGCCACCGAAGTGAGGTTTCGGAAGCCTTCGGGAGCACTCGGGCTCCCGAAGACGGGCCGCTCCATACTACGCATGCACGAGCGCCCTCTATGACGCACTCGCGCGTGCGTAGTATGGAGCGGCCCGTCTTCGGAAGCCCGAGTGCTCCCGAAGACCTCCGAAGTCCCTGAGGCGGCGGACGTGAACGGTGGAGCCAGCGCAGCACCGAGGGCACCAGGAGAGGAGACGGAAGGCTCATTAGGACCGGGCCTTCCCTCTCCTTAGGTGAGTATCTGACTTTTTTATTTTTTAACTGGTAACCATTGGCTTTAATTGCATATGGGCCTAGGTACCCATATAGATCATACTTTCTCAACCTTTTTAACCTGGAGGAACACTGCAAATAATTCAGGTTCTCAAGGAACCCTTGCAAATAATTTGTGGATCTTGAGGAACCCTTGCATTTATTTTGCAGGAGGCATGGACTTTAAAAGTAGGTGTGGCTGTTTATTTCACTACCTTCTATTACACTGCCCCTCAGTATACTGGATTCTTATTCTGGTGCTTTCTGTTTATGTGCTCATTATTATTCGGATGCTCTTATTATAATGCGCTCTATTATACTTCCCCCACGATGGGGAAAAATGCCCAGGAACCCCTGCAGAGTATTTAGGGAATCCTGGGGTTCCAGGGAGCCCTGGTTGAGAAAGCCTGATTTAGATTCTTGTATAATAGAAAGATGTCATATCAGGTATTTTAGATACTGTGTAGCTGTAGCATAGGCCAAGAATAAACAAAACAAAATCAAAATTGAAAAGAAAATGTAAAATTTAAGATAAACGTATTAACAGAGTAACAGATACACCCGTTTTATTTAGTTATTTAGTGATTTAAGTACGTTTGACAAAACTTGACAAATATGATCAGGAGGTATCCTGAATGAGTTTGTTATGTCTACAATTCGGTCAGTATTTAATATTCAGTAAGGTACATTTTGTCTATTAATTCATAGATCCTATCTCTCGTTTTTCTCAGTTGTAGTGTTCAGATTAGCATATATTTGCTCATATTGGCAGTTAGTATTAAGAATGTGTAGGACTTAAGCCATATTGGGATTATTAGAGTCTCTTCAGTTCCTGCCTATTGCCACTGTTATGGCTAGCATAATGTTGGCCATTACAAACCTATATGGTAAGGGAATCAGGTTGATATCTATATTAAAAAGTGCTAGACCTGGGTTAAGTTTGTTTATTGAGCCTATTGTATGAGAGATAAGTGAAAGGCTGGGTGCACACTTGGTAGTGTGTGAAAGGGTGCGTTTTAGGTCCCGTGCATTTGTGCTTTTTTTCCCCTAGCGTTGTTTTATTATTAATTTATTTAAGTATTTATATAGTGCCGACATATTACGCAGCACTGTACAGAGTATATTGTCTTGTCACTAACTATCCCTTAGAGGGGCTCACAATCTAGTCCCTACCATAGTCATATGTATGTATCATGTAGTGCATGTATCATAGTCTAGGGCCAATTTAGGGGGAAGCCAATTAACTTATCTTTATGTTTTTGGGATGTGGGAGGAAACCGGAGTGCCTGGAGGAAACCCACATGGGGGAGACAATGGAAGAACATACAAACTCCTTGCAGATGTTGACCTAACTGGGATTCGAACCGGGGACCCAGCGCTTGCAAGGCGAGAGTGCTAACCACTATGCCACCGGGCTGTGTTGTTAATGCGTTTGCGTTTCGCAGACGAGTTTTTTTAGCGTTTGTGTTTCACATATGCGTTTCGCACATGCATTTTTGTGCATTGACGTGCATTTTCGTATCGCATATGCATTTCACTTATGCGTTTTTGTGCGTTTTTTTCGTATTCAGTTTTTTTTTGGGGGGGGGGGGGGACCATTGCCAGTATAAAAGTGTGCTCTTGCATCATTTCTTTTGTGGGTTGTGTTGGAGAGGTTCAAACTTCGAACTTTGTGGTTGCTGTGGCTTTTTGTGTGTTTTGAAGATGCTTACCTAGATGGAGGAAAATATTTTTGCCACAATGCTGGTGTGTGCTATTTTGTTGCTTTGGGGATATTGGAGACCTCTTTTGAGGCGCTTCTGGGTTCACCCCCTATTGCAGGAGCATATTGAGAAAGACCAATTTGAGACTTTATAACAGGATCTTCTGGCACATCCGGACAAGTTCTATCAATACACTCGGATGAGCATTCCAACGTAAGTACACTCTTATTAAATGTTTCTCATATATGCCTTTTACACATGTTCCCTATCCATCCTCATTCCTCTCATAGTATAATTACTTTTTATATCTTTGCTATTGTGTTTTTCCCCAGCACATATATATCTACTTTTATGAGTAATCTTGTGAGTGTAGAAGTAAAGATATCCTATATAAAGTACAGAATAAGTATATTTTTTACATGTGTAGGTTTAAGAAACTCCTTGAATTGCTGTGGCCAGTCCTTTACAAGCCAAACACCAGATTCCGTCAATCGATTAGTCCTAAGGAAAAATTGTTAGTGACACTAAGGTAATACATACTATTGTATACTACATCTTACAATTGTTCCAAGTGTTCACATTTAAGTGGTTTGTAGGATAGCTCTATTATAACACTTAAATGTCTTCATTATCAAGTAAAATCAAGTGTGGTGAGGTTATGTCACCTGTAGCATACTGACATATCACTTACACATTGGTATTTATTAAAGACACAGACACTTTTTTTGTTTAAACCTTGGATTGTGCACGTTTTTTTTTCCTAAATAAACAATCAAAAATTCAATCCAAAATGTGATATCTGTTACTGATTCAACAAAATATACATTTTCTGTATTTAAATTATGTATATTTATTGAACCAGATATATTGTTAAAGGGCAACTGTAACGATAGAGATATGAAGGATGTCATTTTTTTTTTAAAACAATACTAGTTGCCTGCCAGTCCTCCTGGTCTATTTTACTGCAGTAGTGTATGAATCACACACCTGAAAAAATCATGCAGCTAATCTTGCCAGATCTGCCAGTAATGCCAGAAACACCTGAAATGCTGCATGCTTGTTCAGGGGCCATGGCTAATAGTAATAGATGCAGAGGACCAGGCAGGCAACTGGTATAGCTTAAAAGGAAATACATATGGGAAACACCATAGCCCTCTCATTACAGTGTCCTTTAACATCTTGTATTTTCAAAATATGTTAGCAGTCATCTCTGTCATGTCAGTCAGCTAACGCTGGGGAGAGATCCAAAATCAACGTTACATTATTAAGAAATGTAGTAGTAGTTTGGGTGCAGCAGTTTTGCTTTCCTTGTAAGGCTGAGAATTACCTTGCTCAGGACCTGGCAAAGGGCTACTCACATTATATTTGTTGGATGGCACATCTCCGTCAAAAGTGTTTTGATGTACAGAATGGTCCCCATAATATTTTTGCCAATGTTGTTGAGGTATGTTAAGAAGATAATTGTTATTAACACATTTTTGGGGGCATCATAGGCTCTGATTGTGGAATATAGTTTACCTTGGTCATATTCTTTGTGTGGTAAGTACTGACATTTTCTGGTTCCTGTCTCATCATACAGGAAAGTACAAAATGTGTTTGACTATAATGTATAACTTCACTATGAGGATGTATATACCTGTGTTGTGTTCCCAGATTTGGTGTCTGTACTCTAGGTGGTACATCATGTGTGACACGTGGTAAGTGAGTGTACTGATGTGGTGGAGGTACAGCAGCATACATGTAAGACACATTCTCGTTCGGCTGTTGTTGGTGTGTAGTTTGAATGTGGTGTTGAGCGACATCCTTTGTAGGCACAATAGGTTGATTTGTCATATTGATAAATTTACCATTCACAGACATAATCTCCATATGCATTGTGAAATAGTACTTAGTGTCTACATCTTCCATGTATTCAACTAATCCTAAGCAAAATTTGTAATTTCCCAGGGTCGTCTCCAGGACAGCAACCCAGATGAGAGATGATTCCCTCCACTACTGCTGGACAGGAAAAGGTTAAAGTACAGCGGAGCATATATAAGCACACATCAACTCACTATCCTCAGTTCGTTTCCTGTCCACGGACGGAGAAGGTGTGGAGCTGGATGGGCTGATGCCGGATGGCAGGGTCCAGGGCTGTGTATTCCCCTCTGTAGGCGGCTGGCCAGGCGGATCAACGCGTGGGGAATTGCCGCCTGTTCTGTTACAGAGGCAAAGCCGGTCTGAGCCTTTTGAGGAGTGCGCGTCCGCGCACAGGGGCGTGTTAGCGTCTATTGGTTCTTCCTAGTCAGATGACTAGGAAGTGACATCATCGGGCTTGTCTCGGCGCCGGGCGGAAGTGTTCTTGGCGTCTGTCCCGCCGGCCGGTGGATAGTCAGGTAACCCTTTCAGCGCTGGAGCGGCTGACAGCGCTGTAAGGGAATATGAGGGGGGAACTGATTTATATGTGCATGCGCCTGGGGAATAGTTTTTCAGGACGCATGAGGATTATATAAGCCTCCCTGCCCTGTCAGTAACTGTGTAACAACATGGATTCATCCGAGGCAGGGCAGGGAGCTTCTGGTGCTGCTGGTTCCTTCCCTGAGGCGCAATTGGGAGGCAGCTACTTTGCTTTTTAAGTCAACTATAGCTGCTACAGCTTTTTCTAGAGCACTCAAGGTCTGGCTTAAACAGCTGGAAGCTCATATTGCAGGGGGAACGTCTAGAGAAGTCATACTTAAATCTTTCCCTAATATTTTTCACGGTGTAAATTATTTATGTGATGCAGCAGATGAATCTGTTAGACTGGTGGCTAGGACATCAGCTCTAGCTAATTCAGCAAGGAGAGGCATATGGGTTAGAACCTGGGAGGGGGATGTCTTCCAAAGTAAAATTATGTGGTGTCCCCTGTGAGGGTTCGTTACTGTTCGGATCTAAGTTAGAAGAAACTTTAGAAAGAACGGCAGATGTAAAGAAAAATTTTCCAGAGAAAAAACGTGAGTTCAGGTTTAAACGGTCCTTTCGTTCCCCCAAAAATTCAGACAGTTTCAGGTCCAGCAAAAGACAGTGGAAGCCTCAAAAGGAGCAGAAAGGAAAATCCTCCTTTCTCCTTAATCCCCATAATCAACCTAAGAAACAATGACGCCAGAATCCCAGTGGGAGGAAGGCTGTCTCATTTCATAGAAAATTGGCAGACTTTGTTCCACAACAAATGGCTGTTTGCGATCATTCAAGAAGGTTACAGGTTAGAATTCATCGAAAAACCCCCAGTAAGATATTTAGTGACTCCTCCGCCAGCGTCACCAGTGATGTCATCAGCCCTCCAGACAGCGGTTTCAGATCTAATTACAAAGCAAGTGATAAGAAGGGTCCCTCAGTGCCAAGAAGGAAGAGGATTTTATTCCCCGGTTTTTCTAGTACAAAAGCAGCAGGGCAGTTTCAGACTGATTTTGAACTTAAAGATTCTCAACAAGTCTGTCAGATACAGAAAATTCAAAATGGACAACATCCGCTCTGTCGTAAACCTGCTTCAAGGAGGATCTTACATGGCCTCACTGAATCTTCAAGACGCATACCTCCATCTGCCAATCCACCCAGACTCTCAATCGTTTCTGAGGTTTGCAATTCATCAGTCGGGGGAGGTAAGACACTATCAATTTACGGCTTTGCCCTTTGGTTTGTCCTCGGCCCCTTGGCTTTTCACTAAGACTCTGTCAGAGGTGTTAGCCTACTTGAGACTATCCGGTATTCAGATTATTGGATATCTTGATGACTTATTTGTTTGGGGCGACTCCCCTATGGCCGTTTCTTCCATGATTCAGACATCAGTGAATGTTCTGGAATCCTTGGGTTGGGTCATCAACTGGAAAAAGTCTTCTCTGATTCCTTCCCAGTCAATGTTTTTTTTTGGGGTTTCAGCTAAATACTGTTGATCAAAAGATTTATCTGCCTATACAGAAGCAGGAACTGCTACTAACAAATATTTTTTCCTTCCAGGAAGCTTCTTCCATTTCTATAAGGGGAGCTATGTCCCTACTCGGCCTTTTGACATCCTCCTTCCCGGCTGTCCAGTGGGGCCAACTGCATTCACGAAAACTCCAACACTGGATACTTCAGGTTTGGAACAAAAGGCTGCTGTCGTTAGACAAAAAAGTGTTGATTCCACATTATGTAAAGACTTCTCTTCTATGGTGGGCAAACAGGAATCATCTGTTGGAGGGCAGGTTATGGGACTTTCCAATCCAGAAGCTGATCACCACGGATGCCAGCATGTGGGGTTGGGGGGCCCACATGGACAGTACCCCAGTACAGGGCTCATGGAGCAGGACTATGGGGATGAGGCACTCCAACTTAAGGGAATTAGAAGCAGTAAGGAGAGCATTGTTACATTTTCAAAAAGAAATTTTGGGGCAGCATGTTTTGGTAATGTCAGACAACAACACAGTGGTAGCTCACTTGAACCATCAAGGGGGGACGAGAAGCTGGTCTTTTTCAGTCCAGGCAGAAAAGATACTGGGCTGGGCAGAGAGGAACCTAGGTTCTTTAAAGGCGGTCCACTTAAAGGGGGCCTCAAATCAAGTAGCGGATTTTCTCAGCAGGTCAGAATTGAGTCAGGACGAATGGGCCCTAAATCAGGAGATTTTTCTGGAATTAACTGCCAAGTGGGGACAACCGACAATAGACTTGTTTGCGAACAAACGAAATGCAAAGTGTCCGAGATTTTGCTCCCTGTGTCCTCTCGAGAAACCATGGGCAGTGGATGCCTTCTCTCTCAAATGGGAGTATCCTCTTCTATATGCCTTTCCTCCTTTCAGTCTAATTTCCAGGACTCTCATAAAGATTCTCCAGGACAAAGCTCTAGTGATTGTGGTGGTTCCATTCTGGCCAAAGAGACCCTGGTTCTCTCTGCTGAGGAAGCTTGCTGTAGCAGAACCGTTTATGCTCCCCTTTCGCCAGGACCTGTTTACGCAGGGCCCAGCGTCTCATCCACAGGTAAACATGCTGCATCTGTCTGCTTGGAAACTGAGTGGGAACTCCTGAGAGGTAAGGGGGTTTCCACTGATTTGTCTAACACTCTGCTTCAAAGTAGGAAGTTAGTAACCAGGAAGATCTATGCAAAAGTCTGGAGAGTTTATTGTAGCTGGTGTGTGGACAATAATATGGATAGACTGCAATCCTATTCGGTTTTGGAATTTCTCCAGGCCGGATTGAAGAAGGGCTTGAGCGTGAGCACTCTTAAGGTACAGACTTCCGCTATCAGTGTGTTCCTACAGAAGAGATTGGCTGAGGATGAGTTCTTCATTAGATTTTTTAAGGCAATCCACAGAATTAAGCCACTGGTAAAGACTCTGGTTCCACCTTGGGACTTGAATTTGGTACTTCAATCCTTGATGGAGCCTCCTTTTGAACCCATCGAGGAGATTTCAGAGAAGCTATTGACTCTTTTTTGTTAGCTATCTCTTCAGCCAGAAGGGTTGGAGAGATACAAGCTTTGTCTATTACAGAACCCTACCTGATAGTAAGCGAGGATAGAATCACTCTCCGTCTAGATCCTGCTTTTGTACCCAAGTTTTGCTCCAGATTTCATCGAGTACAGGAGATTTTCTTACCCTCGTTTTGTAGTAATCCAAACAATGAGAGAGAGAGACAGATGCATTGTTTAGATGTGAGACGGTGTGTGTTACAATACTTGAAAGTAACAGAACCCTGGAGGAAATCTAAGGCATTGTTCTTACTGTTTTCAGGGCTGAATAGGGGTAAGCAAGCTTCTAAGGCCTCCATCTCTAGATGGATCAGACAATGTATTTCCATGTCTTACCAGGTCAAAGGTCAACAGGTTCCAAGTATGTTAAAGGCCCATTCAACCCGATCTGTTTCTACATCATGGGCAGAAAAAGCTGGAGTCTCTATTGACCAGATATGTAGGGCAGCTACCTGGTCAAGTAAGAATACTTTTGTAAAACATTATAGATTGGATGTATCTGCTAATGCTGATTTATCATTCGGTAGAAGGGTTCTACATGCAGTTGTCCCACCCTGATACTGATAATCTCTGTATCTCATCTGGGTTGCTGTCCTAGAGACGACCCTGGGAAAGACAACAGTTACTTACGGTAACGTCTTTTCTGGGAGTCGGAAGGACAGCACCCAAACTACCCACCCAGGGTTGTATACATTGTTGTTCAGGTTTATTATATTATTATTAAATTGTTCAAGCATTATTCGTGGTCATCTTCGTTATTACTGAGGATAGTGAGTTGATGTGTGCTTATATATGCTCCGCTGCACTTTCTTAACCTTTTTTTCTGTCCAGCAGTAGTGGAGGGAATCATCTCTCATCTGGGTTGCTGTCCTTCCGACTCCCGGAAAAGACGTTACCGTAAGTAACTGTTGTCTTTTTTCCCACAATACCTGTGTTTGGTCTGTTATCCTTATTTTGAAAAAGAAAACCCATTATATTGTGCATCATGCTTAGCACCTCATTCTGTACTGTGTCTTTTTTGGTGTGTTCTCTCCCTCATTTGCTTGACACTTTCGTAGGCTGTGTAGCTTTCTTTGTGGTGGAGGATTCTGAAGTTTGGCTTGTACTCTGACTTCCCGCTAATGTGTCGACACTGTCATCCTCTTCATCTTCTTTATCTACTATCTCATCAGTTTCAAAACTGTCCTCCGTGCTGAATGTATAAAATAAATGTACAGGATGTACAGTTGTGTTCAAAATTATTCAACCCCCACCGAAACTGAGGGTTTTGGCCAGTTTGACATTGATTTTGATCATTTCAGTCATCTTGTTTACAATTAAATCAAAGAGGCACTTGTAAGTCAAACAAATATAGCATAGCATTTATAATGAAATAACCACAAATGTCTTTTCTGTGCTCACGTCATTATCAGTTTTATTCAACCCCCAAGTGACATTCATTCTTAGTACTTAGCACAACATGCTTTTCTAGTTATAACAGCTTTTAAACATGAAGCATAGCTTGACACAAGTGTCTTGCAGCGATCTACGGGTATCTTAGCCCATTCTTCATGGGCAAAAGCCTCCAGTTCAGTCACATTCTTAGGCTTGCGGGCTGCAACTGCTTTCTTTAAGTCCCACCACTGCAAGACACTTTTGTCAAGCTATGCTTAGCGTTTAAAAGCTTTTATAACTGGAAAAGAATGTTGTACTAAGTACTAAGAATGAATGTCACTTGGGGGATGAATAAAACTGATAATGATGTGAGCACAGAAAAGACATTTGTGGTTAGTTCATTATAAATGTTATGTTATATTTGTCTGACTTAGAAGTGCCTCTTTGATTTAATTGTAAACAAGATGACTGAAATGATCAAAATCAATGTCAAACTGGCCAAAACCCTCAATTTCAGTGGGGGTTGAATAATTTTGAACACAACTGTGCAATAAAAGAGAATGACAATGTGTGTAATAAAAAATACTTACAATATTTCTTCGTAGCAAGGGCGTAGAAAAGACGTGATTTCAAAATGCCTGTATTGACTGACGTATGTGACGTATGGTGCACTTCCACTTTCCTCTGTAGTATTGATCTTTGCCATCTCTTTGCGATAACTGTCCCTCACAGACCGCCATTTTGTTTTCATTTGCAGCAATAAAAAACAAAATAAATAACATCTATTTTATTTTTTGCTTTCAGATTCCTGGCAACAGGTCAGTCATATGTGTCACCACACTTTGCATTCTGCATTGGAAGGTCAACGATTGGCTATATAGTGAGATGCACCACTTGTGCTATATGGGCTGAGCTTTGGCACCAGTATAGAGATGGCCCGAACCTCCGATTTTCGGTTTGCGAACTTCCGCGAAAGGTTTGGTTCGTGCAAACTTTTGCGAACCGCAATAGACTTCAATGGGGAGGCGAGCTTTGAAAACTAGAAACACTTATGCTGGCGAGAAAAGTGATGGAAAAGATGTTTCAAGGGGTCTAACATCTGAGTTTTTGCATGGATGAGTGGGATAGATGCCAAAAGTCCCGGGGAAAAATCTGGATTTGACGCAAAGCAGCGTTTAAGGGCAGAAATTACATTGAATGCTAAATTGCAGGCCTAAAGTGCGGTAAAACATCTTGCATGTGTATACATCAATCAGGGAGTGTAATTAGAGTACTGCTTCACACTAACACACCAAACTCACTGTGTAACACACCACAAACAGCTGTTTGCATAGTGACGGCTGTGCTGCACTGGTGCGCACCATGGCGAGAGTGCAAGCCGTGGCAGTTTTCAAGCCCATATGGTCGCCGGGCTGTGGTAGCTCAATGATAGAACAACAGTGACTGTTCAGCTGATCACATTTGGTATGTCCACAATGAAGCAACGACCTTACTATCTTTATGTCACCCCCCGAGACACTCATATAGCCGGTGGCCATTGCTTCATTGTGATACGCAAGCCCCTTCACCGCGGCAAGGTAATGATCACAAAAAGGAATTGGCACATGTACATTCCTCTTGTGTTGCAGCTGCACTGCAGGCAGACAAATTAGGCAGGCATGTACACGCACCAGAAATATTAGTATAGCGGCCACTGCTAGCAGCGGCCTTAAAAATTCAGGAATTCACCTTGAGTCCTGGACCCTGTTGGTGGTGCCAGAGAAGACAAGCAGCCTGCAGGCAGAGATGCTGTGTGTGGGGACTGACTTAGTCTTCGGGTGGGCAGTAGCCCTCCGGGATCCATGCCTCATTCATTTTGATAAAGGATAGGTACTGAACACTTTTGTGACTTAGGCGACTTCTCTTCTCAGTGACAATGCCTCCAGCTGCGCTGAAGATCCTTTCTGACAGGACGCTTGAGGCAGGGCAAGACAGAAGTTGGATGGCAAATTGGGACAGCTCTGGCCACAGGTCAAGCCTGCGCACCCAGTAGTCCAAGGGTTCATTGCTGTTCACAGTGTCTACATCCACACTTAAGACCAGGTAGTCGGCTACCTTCCAGTCCATGCGTTGGTGGAGGGTGGATCCGGAAGGGCTAAGGCGAGGCGTTTGACTAAAGAATGTCCGCATGTCAAACATCACCATGAGATCGCTGGAGCGTCCTGTCATTGCCTGCATGGACATGGGAGAAGGATTACTGGCAGTGGTACCTTTATTGCATTTTGCTGTGACATCACCCTTATACGCATTGTAAAGCATACTTGCCAGCTTGTTCTGCATGTGCTGCATCCTTTCTGCCTTCAGTTGACTTGGTAATAACATGTCCGCCACTTTGTGCCTATACCGAGGGTCTAGTAGCGTGGCCACTCAGTGCAGCTCATTCCCCTTGAGCTTTTTTATACGGGGGTTCCTCAACGGACTGGACAGCATGAAAGACGCCATCTGCACAAAGTTGGACCCAGATGTACTCTCCATCTCCTCTTTCTCTTCCTCAGTGACGTCAGGTAAGTCCTCCTCCTTCCCCCAGCCACGAACAATACCACGGGAATGTTGAGCAGCACAAGCCCCCTGCGACGCCTGCAGCGGTTGTTCTTCTGCCACTGCCTCCTCCTCCTCCTCCAAAGGAACATCTTCCTCATCATCCGAGTCTGGCTCCTCTTTCCCACACGACTCTACCTCTTCCTCCTCCCCCCTCTGTGCTGCTGCAGGTGTTGAGGAAACATCTGGCTCTGATGTAAATTGCTCACACAACTGTTCCTGCCATAACTGTTCCTCTTCACGCTCCTCCACATCTTGATCCACCACTCTACGCATGGCACGCTCCAGGAAGTAAGCGTACAGGATCGAGTCGCTGATGGTGCCTTCACTGCGACTCACCAGGTTGGTCACCTCCTCAAACGGCCGCATAAGCCTGCATGCATTTCGCATCAGTGTCCAGTTGTTGGGCCACAACATCCCCATCTCCCCAGATTGTGTCCTTCTACTGAAATTGTAGAGGTACTGGGTGACGGCTTTCTCCTGTTCTAGCAGGCGAGAGAACATGAGCAGGGTCAAATTCCAGCGAGTCGGGCTATCACATATCAAGTGTCTCACCGGCAAGTTGTTTCTCCGCTGAATGTCCGCAAAGCATGCCATGGCCGTGTAAGACCACCTGAAATGCCCACACAACTTCCTGGCCTGCTTCAGGATGTCCTCTAAGCCTGGGTACTTTGACACAAATCTTTAAATGACTAGATTCAGCACATGTGCCATGCAGGGTACGTGTCAGCTTTCCCAAATTCAAAGCGGAAAGGAGATTGCTGCCCTTGTCACACACCATGTTGCCGATCTCCAGCTGGTGCGGGGTCAGCCACTGATCCACCTGATTGTTAAGAGCAGCCAGGAGAGCTGGTCCAGTGTGACTTTCCGCTTTGACTGACATTTATCTTAAAAACCAATGATTTATACAGGAAAATCATGACAATTAACAAGGTTGCCCAAACTTTCGCATCCCACTGTAGTCCCTTTGGCTTTGGAATTCTATGGGTTCTGTCAATAAGCAGATCTGTGTCAGATTAGTTAGGTAGTAGAATCGTAAACAGGGTTGTAGCAAAAGCAGGGGGATCAGTTGCAGAGATAGATTCAGGTATCCCCCTGAACTTAATGTTGTTTTGTCTTGATCTATCTTCTTGGTCTGTTCATTTCTGTTTGATCCATGCTACCTCGTCTGTCAGATCATTATGTGAGTCAACCAACTCGTTCGTCATCAATGGATTTTTGCAGCTCTGAGGTTGTCTTATTGATGTCTCTCTGTAAAGTGCTTTTTAATTACATGAGCATATCTTTAAAGGGAAGGTTCAGGGAGTGGGGGAAAAAAAATTAAAATCCATATCCACTTACCTGGGGCTTCCTCCAGCCCGTGGCAGGCAGGGGGTGCCCTCGCCGCCGCTCCGCAGGCTCCCGGTGGTCTCCGGTGGCCGACCCAACCTGGCCAGGCCGGCTGCCAGGTCGGACTCTTCTGCGCTCCAACGACAGGCTCTTCTGCAGTCCACGCGGGCGCGCTAATGTCATTGAACGTCCTCCGGGCTGTACTGCACAGGCGCAGAACTACTGCGCCTGTGCAGTACAGCCCGGAGGACGTCGGTGATGTCAGCATGCCCCCGTGAGGCGCAGATTGGAGCGCAGAAGAGCCCGACTTGGCAGCCGGGCCTGGCCAGGTCGGGTCAGCCACCGGAGATGACTGGGAGCCTCCGGAGCGGTGGCGAGGGCACCTCCTGCCTGTCACGGGCTGGAGGAAGCCCCAGGTAAGTGGATATAGATTTTTTTTTTCCCACTCCTTGAACCTTCCCTTTTAGAACATTCTCTATGGCTGCATTATTAGTGGCAGGGAACTTGGCAAGGGAATCCATATCTTCCCCGTCAGTGTATGTAGTGTCATTTTTAGCTCCAGGTCTTTTTTTTCTGCTTCTCCTTCTGGGGGTAGTGTCCATTGAAACAGGCATAGGTCATTTATGCTGATCAACCTTTTACTCTGTGTGATAATTTACTTTTATTATTATTATTATTTATTTATATAGCTCCAACATCTTCCGTAGTGCTGTACATTGTACAAACAAATAATGGGGAACAAATATACATAAGAAATACAAGACACTGTACAGTCATGACATTGAATAGAATAAATACAAATACATACATAATTGATCTGTAGTAGGTACATGTGCATATGTTAAAATTACAGCAGTATGAGAAACACTAGTAGGAGGTCCCTGTCCTTGTGAGTTTACAATCTAGAGGTCAGTGGGGAGGAAACAGGGAAGGAAACACAGGGGTTAGTGAGTGAGCCAGTGTGCCTTCAGTGCTGCCTATAGCAACTTATAGGCTTGTCTGAACTGGTGTGTTTTCAGAGTACGTTTGAAGGTTTCCAGACTCATGGCATGACTACCCAGCTGAGGGAGAGAGTTCCAAAGGAAAGGGATAGCCCGTGAGAAGTCTTGGATGAGAGAGTGAGAGGAGGTGACTAGGCTTCAGGACAAAAGGGTCTCCTGTGAGGAACGGAGGGTCCGGGCGGGGAGGTATCTGGAGATTAAAGAGTAAATGTATGGAGGCAATAGCTTGTGTAGAGCTTTGTATGCAAGGGTGAGAAGTCTAAACTGGATCCTTTGGGCAACTGGTAACCAATGGAGGGATTGGCAGAGAGGGGCTGCCTCAGAGGATCTAGAAGAGAGGAGGATGAGACGGGCAGCAGAGTTTAGTAGGGATTGGAGAGGTGCCAGTCTGTGTTTGGTAGACCACAGAGTAGGGTGTTACAGTAGTCAAGACGGGAGATGATTAGGGCATGCACAAGCATTTTAGTTGCTTCTTGTAAGAGGAAGGGATGGATTCTGGAAAATGTTTTTGAAATGGAAGTAGCAGTAGGTAGTTAATGTGTTGATATGTGGTATAAAGGAGAGCTCAGAGTCCAGAGTTACCCCCAGGCAACGAGCTTTGGGGGTTGATGCTATTGGGGTGTTATCTACATTGATTGTGACAATGGGAGGTGGAACAGAGAGCGAAGGTGGAAATATCACAATCTCCGTTTTGCTCATATTGAGTTTAAGGAAGCGGGATGACATAAATGTAGATACAGTGGATAGACATTCGGGGAGTTTTGATAGTAGTGTGGAGAGGTCTGGGCAGAACAATAAATGTGGGTGTTATCAGCATAGAGGTGATATTGAAACCCAAAAGAGCTCATTATTTGTCCCAGGCCGTGGGTGTAAATGGAAAAGAGGAGGGGTCCAAGGACGGAGCCTTGTGGTAATCCCACAGACAGTGGTCGCGGAGAGGAGTTGGTATTGGCATAGGAGACCATGAAGGAACGTCCAGACAGGTAAGAGTTGATCCAGGAATGTGCTAGACCCTTGATTCCCAGTGTTGAGATGGTCTGGAGATGTAGGGTATGATCAACAGTGTTGAACGCGGAGGACAGATCTAGGAGTATTAGTACCGAAAATCTGCCTTTGGCTTTAGCAACTAAAAGGTCATTGGCAACTTTAGTGATAACTGTTTCCGTAGAGTGTTGAGGGCGGAAGCCGGACTGGAAGGGGTCCAACAGGGAATTAGCAGAGAGAAAGTTAGACCACTCTGAGTAAATGTGGCCAAGGGCGTAACTAGGCCCCACCGGGCCTTCCTGCAGAAATTCTGAGGCCCCCCCCTCCCGAAATTCTGACGTCCCCCTCCCCCCCTTGGACCCGCTCGGGGCTGTTTTGGGGGGCTGGAGGGGATGCAGCATGAGGGGAAAGCCATGGCCACAGTCGGCAGAGAGGGGGGACATTCCCCTGCCACTCCCTCACCTCGGGGCTCTCGCCTCTGCGCTCCCCTCCAGCTTAAATGAGTGTCCGGGCAGCGGCGGGCAGCGGCTGATACATACCTTCCGTGCGATCCAACGTGCGTTCCTCTCGCTAGTCTCTGACGCAACTTCCTGTTTATACAGGAAGTCGCATCAGAGACTAGCGAGAGGACGCGACTTCCTGTTTATACAGGAAGTCGCGTCAGAGACTAGTGATAGGAACGCACGCTGGATTGCACGTAAGGTATGTATCAGCCGCTGCCCGCCGCTGCCCGGACACTCATTTAAGCTGGAGGGGAGTACAGAGGGGAGAGCCCCAAGGTGAGGGGGGGAAATGTCCCCCCTCCCTGCCGACTGTGGCCATGGCTTTCCCTTATACTGCATCCCCTCCAGCCCCCCCAAAGCGGCCCCGAGCCGGCCCTGGGGGGGGGGGGGGCTGGCCCCCCCTGCGGGAGCAGGAGCTGCAGGCCCTATTGTTATGCCAGTGAATGTGGCGTTCCAACAGTTTGGAGGCAAAGGGAAGGAGAGAGACTGGGTGGTAATTAGAAAGGGCAGTAGGGTCTAAGGAGGGTTTTTTTTTGAGTAGGGGTTTTATGATAGCTTGTTTAAATGAAGAAGGAAAAAATGCCAGTAGAGATGGAAAGGTTGACCAGTGTTGTTAAAGCAGGAATGAGGGGGGAGGAGAGCTGGGGGATAAGATGAGAGAGAATAGGGTCCAAGGCGCATGTAGTAAAATGAGCTTTAGAGATTAGAGAAGAAAGACTGTGTTCAGTTAAGGCAGAGAAGGTTGTTAGCAGGGAGGAGGTTTGAGTGAGTGTGTGGTTATGTAGAGAGGGATAGTTGATAGTTGGGGAGCTGCCAGGCAGAGAGGAAAAAGAAATAGATGGTTGGACCGGTGAAGAGGGTTGCTTTTGAAAGCTGTTCTGTAGTGTATCAAATTTGTTCACGAAGTATGCTGCAAAGTCTTCCGCAGACAAGCATGTGGTTGTAGGGGGAGGCGAGGGTGGAGAAGAGAGCTGAAGGTGTTAAAAAGTTGTTTAGGGTTATGGGATTGTGAAGAAATAAGTGTAGAGAAGTATGACTGCTTTGCAAGTGAGAGAGCATCCCTGAGCTGGAGCAGCGTGTTTTTATAGTGGACAAAGTCAACTGCATTGGAGCTTTTCCTCCACTGCCATTCTGCTGCCCTGGACTGTCTTTTCAGTTGTTTGATGGGTTCAGTCAGCCAGGGCTGTCTGTTGATGCGGCGGGGGCGGAAGTTGGTGAGAGGGGCGGCTGTGTTCATGACAGCGGTGCCTGTGGTGGAGTAGTAGATGGATGCTGTCTCAGGGTCAGTGTAGGACGACAGGGAGTCCAGGGGTTTCAGAGAATTGGCTAGGGAGCAGAGGTCGAGGTTGCGATATTTCCTGCATAAGCATGATGGCTGCACTACAGTAGCTGGAGGAGGCAGGGAGGGTCTGATTGTAAAAGTTGAGATTGTGATCTGAAAGGGGGAATGAAGAGTTATTAAATGTGGAAACTGGGCAGAGCCGGGTAAAAACTAGGTCAAAAGTATGGCCATCTTTGTATGTGGAGGTTGAGGACCACTGGGAGAAGTCATAGGATGAGATGAGTGAGAGGATTTTTGTGGTAGTGGAACAGTTAGTGTCTATGGGGATGTTAAAGTCCCCAATGATGATGGAAAGAATGTCGGTGGATAGAAAGTGGAGAAGCTATGTGGAAAAGTGATCAATGAAGGTGGAGGCTGGTCCAGGAGGACGGTAGATGACAGCAACCTGGAAGTGGTGAGGGGAGTAGAGAGGTGTTTTACTCATATTAAGTTTTAAGAGGCGAGAGGACATGAAGGAGGATATAGCAGACAATCAGTCGAGAACACGTGTGAGGAGGGAGTTAAGATCTGGAGCTGAGAGGTACAGTTGTGTATCGTCGGCATACAGGTGGTATTGAAACCCAAATAATTTGATTAAGTCACCAAGACCGTGCATGTAGATGGAAAAGAGGAGGGGGCGGAGAACAGAGCCTTGAGGAACCCCGACAGACAAAGCATGAGGAGAAGAGATCTGATCTGAGTAAGTGACTGTGAAGGACCTTCCAGAGAGGTAGGAAGATAACCATGAGAGAGCGAGGCCCTTTATGCCTACATTTGCAAGTATCTGTAGGAGTAAAGTGTGGTCGACTGCATCAAATACTGATGACTGGTCAAGAAGGAGGAGTATGGAAAATTGACCTTTGGATTTGGCTGTAAGAAGGTCATTGGCCACTTTGGTAAGGGCCGTTTCTGTGGAGTGGTTAGAGCGAAAGCCAGACTGGAAATAATCAAGTAGGGAGTTAGCAGATAAATAATGGCTTAATTCAACATGTATATGGCATTCAAGTAATTTGGATGCAAATGGGAGTAGTGACACTGGGCGGTGGTTGACTAGCGTGGTAGGATCTAGAGATGATTTTTTAAAGTAGTGGTGTCGCAAAAGCCTTTTTGAGTAGGGACAGAAAGATGCCAGTGGAGAGGGACATGTTAAACAGCGATGTTAGCGCAGGCATGAGAGATGATGATAGCTGCGGAATGAAATGGGGGGGAAAAGGATCCAAAGAGCCGGTGGTTAGATGAGCTTTGGATATTATAGACGAGAGAGTGTTCAGTGAGTGGAGAGAAGGCAGATAGAGAGCAGTCAATGAGAGGTGTGGTGGTGGGATTTGAGGGCTGCATGGAGAATTCACTTCGAATTTTGTCAATTTTATCTGTGAAGTATGTTGCAAATTCATCAGCTGATAAGCAAGATGAAGGAGGGGGTTGGAGAACGGAGTTGAAGGGGCTGAATAAGCGCTTTGGATTGTGGTAATGGGCAGAAATCAGGGAAGAAAAATAGGACTGGTTTGCCACAGAGAGTGCATGTCTGAAGTTGTTCAAGGCTATTTTATATGAGATGAAGCCCTTGCTTGTGTTACTTTTCCTCCAACGCCGTTCAGCTAAGCAATCTGCTTATGGCGGCCATCCCCCACTCCACTCCTGCACAGAAGTCTGTACGTTTTCCCGGGGACCTGCATTTCTTCTGCCCCCAACTCATCTGCTGTTCTAATAGCCAGAAACTTTGTGTTGAAGTTGTGCTTCAATGCACATTGAAAATAGCCTTTGTGAGCCGGTATTATTGAGTTGAGTGCAGGAGCTCTCCTACAATGCAGCCATCAAGTCTTGAGGCCAAGCCATGCCCCCATATTAAAAATTGAATAAATGTAATATTAAAAAATTAACTGCATTTTTTGTCATAGATATTTGTTAATTGTACAGTACATCCTTTTGAGCATAAAGGAAAAAAAAATAACCTTAAAAACATGATTCAATGAAATAGTCATGGTAGTAGCAGTAGGCTAATGTATCATGTTAGCCATCAGTAAAAGCAAGAAGTTTTATATCATGATGATACAGGGGCGTAACTAGAAATCACTGGCCCCCCCTGCGAATATTTGGATGGGGCCCAACCCCATAGGTGCCAAATAATCGTAATGGGACAGCGTTTCACTGTAAATTGTAAAGTGGGCAGCATTTCACCAGAAAATCCTAATGTGGGCAGCAGTCACCAGAAAATTGTAACGTGGGCAGCATTCACCAGAATATCGTAACGTGGACAGCATTCACCAGACAATCGTAATGTGGGCAGCAGTCACCAGAAAATTGTAACGTGGGCAGCGTTCACCAGAATATCGTAATGTGGGCAGAGTTCACCAGAAAATCGTAATGTGGGCAGCGTTCACCAGAAAATCGTAACGTGTACAGCATTTACCAGACAATCGTAACGTGGGCAGTGTTCACCAGAAAATCGTAATGTGGGCCAGAAAATCGTAATGTGGGCAGAGTTCACCAGAAAATCGTAATGTGGGCAGCAGTCACCAGAAAATCGCAATGTGGACAGCAGTCACCAGAAAATTGTAATGTGGGCAGGAGTCACCAGAAAATCATAATGTCGGCAGCAGGCACCAGAATATCGTAATGTGGGCAGCGTTCACCAGAATATCGTAATGTGGGCAGCGTTCACCAGAATATTGTAATGTGGGCAGCGTTCACCAGAATATTGTAATGTGTGCAGCATTCACCAGAAAATCGTAACGTGGACAGCGTTCACCAGAAAATCTTAATGTGGACAGCGTTCACCAGAAAATCGTAATGTGGGCAGCAGTCACCATAAAATCGTAATGTGGGCAGCAGTCACCATAAAATCGTAATGTGGGCAGCAGTCACCATAAAATCGTAATGTGGGCAGCAGTCACCATAAAATCGTAATGTGGGCAGAGTTCACCAGAAAATCGCAATGTGGCCAGCAGTCACCAGAAAATCGTAATGTGGGCAGCAGGCACGAGAATATCGTAATGTGGGCAGCGTTCACCAGAATATTGTAATGTGGGCAACAATCAGCCAAAAAATCGTAATGTGTGCAGCAGTCACCAGAAAAAAAAAACGCCCCTGTAAAAAAACAAACAAACAAACAGTTCACTCACCTATCAGGAGTCTCTCCCGGCCTCTGGTGCACACTGCGCAGCTTCCCGACGATCCTCCTGTGCAGCACATCTCCCGCGCTGACAGGCAGAGTACAGGGCTACGGAAAGATGGCGCCCGAAGCCCTGTACTGGAGACACAAATAGTCTCCAGTGCAGGGCTTCGGGAGCCATCTTTCCATAGCCCTGCTCTGCCTCCTGGAAGACTGCGGGCTGCGGGGAATGAACTGGCGCAGCATCTATTAGACGCTACGGCCAGTTGAGCACCTTGCTGGGGGGGTTCAGAATCAAGTGGGCGACAGCGCTCCCGCCACACACAGCAAGGGGCCCCGGGCCCCCCTGTGGCTGATGGGGTCGTATCCCCGGTAGGTATGCCGGTGTGATGATACAATCCTATTGAAGCCTGATGAAGGCTATACAGCCGAAAGCTTGCTTACTCTTATTCTTTTAAATTAGCCATAAAATGGTATCATCCTGATTCAAAACTTCTTGAAATAGTCATAAAACAGAACTACATTTTATTAATTATTATTATGTAGTATTTATATAGGACTGTCATCTTCCAGAGTGCTTTACAGAGTATACATAGTCATGTCACTAACTGTCCCGCAGAGGAGATCACAAATGAATCCCTACCATAGTCATATGTCCATTGGAGTCTAGGGCCAATTTAGGGGGAAGCCAGTTAACTGATCTGTATGTTTTCGGTATGTGGGAGGATACCGGAGTGCCTGGAGGAAACCCACACAGAAAAACATACAACTCCTTGCAGATTTTGCACTGGCTAAGATTCAAACCAGGGACCCAGTGCTGCAAGGCGAGTGCTATCCACTACATTACCGTGCTGCCCACATTAAAATGATGTATTTAAAAAGTGCTTCTATCTGGGCCGAGGCTTGCACAAGGTGCAATAATTAGCAGCTTCACAGACCTCTCGGAGCACAAGACTTTTAACCCTCTAATTTTTCAGTTTAACTAATTCTGGTATCTATGTGAAGAAGGATGAAGACAAAGACACCAAGCCACAAAATGCAACAAACAGCCAAATATACAAATACAGAAGTTTTTGAAGATCTTCGTGAGTTGGCGCTGCAACAGAGGGCCCTAACATGGCGCCTGTTTTATCAAGGAAGAAGAAGAACGTAGCCCCTAGTAACACACAGATACAGGATTTGTGCCTGAAATTAGATGATCAGGAGAACAGACAGGTAAAAACAGAGTCTGGGGAATCCATGAGGCCACCAAGACAGAGGACCTCATCCCCACACTGATAGGGATTTTTAATGCGATCCTCAGTAATCCATCTGATACCCACATCAAGAAAGACAGGGCTCACCGTGCACAGGCTCCAGTAAGTACAGACTCAGAATGCCCAAGAGATGTCTACCGAATCCATCATTCTCAGTCAAAGAATCAATAATGACAGCCGCACGCCAAAAATGCCCACTAGATTTTGATGGTGTCAAGATCTCTATACTGGCAGACTTGTCCCGACTGACTCTCCAAATAAGACGGGCACTGAAATCTACATTAGACATTTTAAGAGAGTGGCAGATCCCATATAGATGGGGCTAACCGTTTCAGCTCTAAGTCAGGCACAGAGGGCGTTCAGCTACTTTGAGACCCCAGCGATCTTCCATAGTTCAGAGAGATACTGTACCTACCGCCAATTGCCATAGAAGGATGGCCCTTTAAAGCATCAGAACCAAAGAGAGACCTTCTCCAATGAGCTAGATGGAAAACCATGGGCAAAAACAGAACCCATAGTGGTAGTGCCTAATCTTTAATGCCCAGCATACATATATCTAAAGGACGTTTTTATTTGATTACAATCCGCTTGCAACTTCACGGTTGTGCAGTCACCCAGGTTTTCTTCATATTCAAAGGTACACTGTTTAATGTTTGACTTGCATACCTTCTATACTTGTTTTTGCTTCCAAGGATTCCTTGCTGGAACTGTTTACCCCCTATATATCAGACTTTGTGAGACCGGCAGTACTAGTCTCCAGGCTCTGCTCCAGGCAAAGTGCCTTTAGTTTGATAATACTCAGTGGCGAGATTCGGTATCTTCTGCTTATCTATCACTTAGCAGACACACATCATCCCTTTGCCCTGCTCATCTGATTTAGAAAATGTTCATAGTAGCCTACTCATGAGCAAAGCATATGATGGGTCCTAGAACCATAGTTCACGGACACTTTCAGATAAAGGCCAGGTCTCTGCAGACTTGCTGCACCACCTCACAAGATAATGCCATTGACACACTTGCAATCAGAGGACAGAAAACTGCAAGAATTGCACATTCTATACCATATACTCCTGTATGGGCGGTTTCTCCGGTTTAAACTGTGAAAAAGGCTGATACAAGACACTTTACAGTAACACATACCTCAAGTTTGTTGCTGCCTGAATAATGATCCTATGCTGCCCCAGTTGGAACTAACGGTTAACCCCATATGATTGAGTTATACATCGTCTTTAGCTTTCCATATGATATAGAACTGGCCTCTGGGCTCCCTTTTGTTGTGTGACCATCAGTTCACTTGGTGACTAATGTTTATAAGTGTTCCTTAATTGGCTATTAATTTGTATGCCATCGAAACAGCATTGGTCCACTAATTGCGCACAAGGCACAAGCTCTCCTGTGTTATACTCATGCATTTATTATACTGCATAAAACTCAGCATACACAGTATGTGGTCTACAGGAAATAAGGAACCCTCAGCTCCCAAGCACAGTTTAGCTTTTGCACTTGCAGCAATCTAGGGTTTTGGTGGCCCCAAGCAGCCTATAACTTGGGAACCCCTCTCCTCCCAACCCCTTCCACGAATGTAGAGGTGTGCGACGCGGTGTAAAAATGGGTGTTGCCCCACCACCGAAGAAAACAGTATGTATCTGACTGCAATCATTATCTGCACGTTTAATTGGTATGACTGCTGCTTCCTCTTGCAAAAGTCTGCTTTACAATCTGACTGCAATCATCTGCACGTTTAATTGGTACGACTGCTGGATACATTGCTACTAAGATTGTTTAATATAAATTTAAGTAGTTCAGCAGTGTTTGTAAATTCCCATATTGCATTTGTGAATCCTTGTGTTCCAGCCCAGCGAGCACAAATTATTTATTGCAGGCCTGCTCTTGGTAGTCACTCCCATCCTCAGCCTAACTGTTTTTCCCAATTTCTAATTGAGAATCACTTCCAATTCAACCATGGCAGCTATCATACCTATTTAAGCTTGGAGCTTGGTCACTTGTGGCCTCGGTAATTTGGTGCCATTTCATTTCTAAGTGCCATTTATTACAAAGTGCTTTACAACTTACCAAGAAATTACCAAGAATTCACCCAGGAATTCAAACAGGATTCAACAGCCACAGGACTCTGCTGGAAACTACTACTCTGCATCCAGAACGGCCTACAATGCTATTGCTAAAAATGACACTGCTGGATATATGTTGCACAGCCAAGTAGACTCTGCTTCTTTATTTACACAGGTTTCCTTGCACTAACTGCATACTCATATAAACTGTTTAGCGGTTGGAGATTTCCTGGTTATAATCAGAGACCCTTACCATGCTTACTGCACTTTTTCTTATGTTCTGCCTGTCTGCAAACATCTAGAAGTTGCATTGCAACATGCATACTCCCAATGTACCACACTCTATATTCATTTCACCAGCTCTGCTTTCCTCACCTTGCTTAGCTTCTCATGAACTGTTAGCTCTCCTGAAATCTCTCTCTCCCCCTAGCAGCTCAAAAACCTCACAAACTTTTAAATCCCATTCACATTTGCTTACTCTCTCCCTCCTACTCTTACTTGCAGCTGGTGATATATCACCTAACCCTGGACCACAGCTTGCTGCCGGTGTTGTGTCTGATTACTTTGCCTGTGGATTTGCGCTGCCCCGCATGTGCAGTAGGAGACTGTGCGGCCACAGTTCCCATTGAATGATGCTGCTGGAGGTAAAATAATAAATATCTCCGCTTCCACACCTCTTACACTCCCCAAATGTTCAGGGTAGGGAGGGAACCCCCAGTACGACCTCTATGCCAAATTGCAGTCCCCAAGCCCCGCTGGTTCCCGAGATAGGTTACTGTAATCTATCTCCTGAGCCAGCGGGGCTCGGGGGCTGCAATTTGGTATAAAGGTAGTTTGGGGGGTCCCCTCCCTACCCTGAAAATTTGGGGAGTGTAAGAGGTGTGGAAGAGGAGATGTTTAGTATTTTACCTCCAGCAGCATCATTAACTTCACACTGAGCATGCGTGCTACTCAGTGTGGAAGGGAGCTTCCAGGCAGCGCAATCATACATTACACCGGACAAGCATCTCCTGCTCACCTGCTTCACACTCTGTACAGCCCTCTGTCCACAAATAATGTAAACATCCATCCTCCCCCCAACCTTATTTCCATCCATCCCACCCACAAACACATGCTCCCCCTACGCTGTGGTCTCTGGAATGCCAGATCCGTTCGCAATAAACTTACAGCGGTCCACAACCTCTTCCTCTCCAAATCCCTCACCATCCTCGCACTCATTGAGACATGGCTTACCCCCTCTGACTCTGCTGCAGAGGCTGCCCTCACCTACAGTGGCTTTCACCTCAGTCACACCCCCAGATCAGACAACAGGATCAGGGGAGGGGTGGGTCTGCTCCTCTCCCGATCCTGCAGCTTCCGTGTCCTCACCCCACCTACCTCCCTACAATTCACATCATTCGAGGCCCACACCATACGCCTCTACCACCCCCTCCCTGCCATTGTTGCGGTCTTATACCGCCCTCTGGGCTCCACACCACCATTTCTCGATGACCTTGCCTCCTGGCTCCCACACATCCTCTCCTTTGACCTCCCCACCATCATCCTCGGGGATTTCAATATTCCCATCAATGAACCCCAGAACTCTGTTGTGACCCGGCTACTCAGCATAGCCAACTCACTTGGCCTAGTACAACACACCGACACCCCCACTGCAGGCCCCACTCTCGACCTTATATTCACTAAATCCACCACCAAATCCACCACCATTGCAGACCTTGACATCGCACCCTTTCCGCCCTCAGACCATCACCTTCTCACCTTCAACCTCCTCACGGAAGGCACCTCCAAACTACCCGCCCACCCACCTGATTGATGGCAGCAAGACCTACGCAGGCTTCGCGGAAGGTTTGGTTCGCGTAAAAGTTCGCGAACTGCAATAGACTTCAATGGGGAGGCGAACTTTGAAAAATAGAGAAAATTATGCTGGCCACAAAAGTGATGGAAAAGATGTTTCAAGGGGTCTAACACCTGGAGGGGGGCATGGCGGAGTGGGATACATGCCCAAAGTCCTGGGGAAAAATCTAGATTTGACGCAAAGCAGCGTTTTAAGGGCAGAAATCACATTGAATGCTAAATTGCAGGCCTAACGTGCTTTCAAACATCTTGCATGGGTATACATCAATCAGGGAGTGTAATTAGAGTTCTGCTTCACACTGACACACCAAACTCACTGTGTAACGCACCGCAAACAGCTGTTTGCGTAGTGACGGCCGTGCTGGACTGGTGCGCACTGCGCACCGTGGCCAGAGTGTAGGCCGGGGCGTTTTTTAAGCCCATATGGTCGCCGGGCTGTGGTAGCTCAATGATAGAACAACAGTGACTGTCCAGCTGATCAAATTTGGTCTGACCACAATGAAGCAACAACCTTATTATCTTTTGTGTGCCACCCCCACCCAAGACACTCAAATAGCCGGCGGTCATTGCTTCATTGTGACACGCAAGCCCCTTCACCGCTGCAAGGTAATGATCATGCCTTTTGTTTTTTTGTTGCAGCCGCCCGCAGTGCAGCCAGAAAAATTAGGCAGGCATGTACACGCACCAGAAAAATTAGTGTAGCGGCCGCTGCTAGCAGCGACCTTAAAAATTTAGGAATCCGCCTAGAGTCCTGGGCCCTGTTGGTGGTAACAGAGAAGGCAAGCGGCCTGCAGGCAGAGATGCTGTGTGTGAGGACTGACTTAGTCTTCGGTCGTGCAGTAGCCCTCTGGGATCATTCCTCATTCATTTTGATAAAGGTCAGGTACTGAACACTGTCGTTACTTAGGCGACTTCTCTTCTTAGTAACTATGCCTCCAGCTGCACTGAAGGTCCTTTCTGACAGGACGCTTGCGGCAGGGCAAGAGAGAAGTTGTATGGCAAATTGGGACAGCTCTGGCCACAGGTCAAGCCTGCGCAACCAGTAGTCCAAGGGTTCATCGTCGCTTTTCGCAGTGTCTACATCCACACTCAAGGCCAGGTAGTCGGCTACCTGCCGGTCCAGGCGTTGGTGGAGGGTGGATCCGGAAGGACTATGGCGAGGAGTTGGACTAAAGAACGTCCGCATGTCCGACATCACCCTGAGATCGCTGGAACGTCCTGTCCTTGCCTGCGTGGACTTGGGAGGAGGAGGGTTACTGCCAGTGGTACCTTGATTGCGTTGTGCAGCCACATCACCCTTAAACGCATTGTAAAGCATCATCGACAGCTTGTTCTGCAAGTGCTGCATCCTTTCCGCCTTGTGCTGAGTTGTTAACAAGTCCGTCACTTTGTGCCCGTACCGAGGGTCTAGTAGCGTGGCCACCCAGTACAGGTCATTCGACTTGAGTTTTTTGATACGGGGGTCCCTCAACAGGCTGGACAACATGAAAGAGGCCATCTGCACAAAGCTGGATGCAGACGTACTCTCCATCTCCTCTTGCTCTTCCTCAGTGACGGGATGCAACTCCTCTTCCTCCCCCCAGCCACGAACAATACCACGGGAGCGTGGAGCAGCAGAAGCCCCCTGTGACGGCTGCCGCGGTTGTTCTTCTTCCGCCGCCTCTTCCTCCTCCACAGAAACACCTTCCTCATCATCACCATCATCAGAGTCTGACTCCTCTCCTTCCCCACACGACTCCTCTTCTTCCTCCTCCTCCTCCCCCCTCTGTGCTGCCACAGGTGTTGTGGGAACATCGGGTTCGGGTGTAAATGGCTCCCACGACTCCTGCTGCCGTAACTCATCTCATTCACGCTCCTCCACAGCTGTATCCACCACTCTACGCACGGCACGCTCCAGGAAGTAGGCGTAGGGGATCAAGTCGCTGATGGTGCCCTCATCGCGACTCACCAGTTTGGTCACCTCCTCAAAGGGCTCCATGACCCTGCATGCATTTCGCATCAGTGTCCAGTTGTTGGGCCACAACATCCCCATCCTCCCAGATTGTGTCCTTGTACTGTAATGATACAGGTACTGGGTGACGGCTTTCTCCTGGTCTAGCAGGCAAGAGAACATCAGCAGGGTGGAATTCCAGCGAGTCGGGCTATCGCAAATCAGGCGTCTCACCGGCAAGTTGTTTCTACGCTGAATGTCCGCAAAGCGTGCCATGGCCTTGTAAGAGCGCCTGAAATGCCCACACAACTTCCTGGCCTGCTTCAGGACGTCCTCTAAGCCTGGGTACTTGGACACAAATCTTTGCATGACCAGATTCAGCACACGTGCCATGCAGGGTATGTGTGTCAGCTTTCCCAAATTCAATGCAGCAATGAGATTGCTGCCGCTGTCACACACCACGTTGCCGATCTCAAGCTTGTGCGGGGTCAGCCATTGCTCCACCTGTTCGTTAAGAGCAGCCAGGAGAGCTGCTCCAGTGTGACTCTCCGCTTTCAGGCAAGACATGTCTAACACTGCGTGACACCGTCGTACCTGGCATGCAGCATGCAGCACAGGCCCTGGGGTGCTGGGGCTGTGTAGCTGGAGAGGAGATCGCGGCACCAGCCAAGGAGGAGGAGGAGGATGACGACAGCGAAGCGATGGTAGCAGGTGGAGAGGAGGTGGCTGGAGGCCTGCCTGCAAGCCGTGGAGGTGTGACAAGTCGGTCCGCTGCACAGCCACGTACTCCCTGCTTGCTGCCATCGGTCACCAGGTTGACCCAATGGGCTGTGTATGTAGTGTAGTGGCCCTGCCCGTGCTTGGCAGACCAGGCATCCGTGGTCAGGTGGACCCTTGACCCAACGCTGTTTGCCAGAGATGACACCATTTGCCTCTCAACTGCACGGTACAGTTTGGGTATGGCCTTTTGTGAAAAATAATTGGTATCTTCCACTGCGCTGTACCAATGGCCACAAACTTACGGAATGCCTCCGACTCCACCAGCTTGTATGGTAATAGCTGGCGAGTGTAAGGAAACGCGGAAAGGCCGCCGTCTCTCGAAAGTGAGGCGGCTGTTTCCGCGTCCAGCATGGCGTCACAACGCGGAAAAAACGCCGCATGCCGCATAGGCAGTGCGGCGGAATCCGCATTGGTAACGGCGGAATCCGCATCAGAGGCGGCCCCCGCACTAGATACATTGCATGACAATACTGGTGTGGCTGGGACTGATAGTCCACCAAGATTCAGACTTACACGCGCGCGAGCACAGAGGCAGAGTTTAAATAGCAGTTGGGAGTCGGCTGACCAGCTGGGTCAGCTGACAAATTCCACTGCTCCCATTGGACCAGCAATTAGGGAGGTCCTGGAAAGGTCCTAGAGTATATATACTGCTGGTTGTTCACTTGCTCTTTGTCTGGCGTGCGATCACATACGTGGGAGCACCCAGATCCGTAGTCAGATCCGTTAGTGTGCCGGGACCAGCTGGAGCTGTAATCCTACACTAAGCTAGATTCTGTTGATAGCTTAAAGTACTAGTTTGATTGTGATTATCTGTTATGACCTTTGCCTGCCTTGACTATCCTTCTGAACTCTGATCTTGTACCTCGATATTTCTGACACTCTGTTGCCGACCCCCGGCTCGTTTCTAGACTCCGCCTCAGCCTCCTGATTCTGTACCTCGATATTTCTGATACCCCGTTGCCGAACCCTGCTTGTACTTAGACTCCGCCTTTGTCTCCTTATCTTGTACTTTATCTGTCTGTGTGTGTACGACCTGGCTTGTCCGACCTCGAGAACCGACCTTACCGTTAGAGGCGCTTCATCGCTCTGTTAGCGACCCTTCCTCCTGAGGGTCACTTCCAGACATCCTTCCTACTGTCAGTCTGACTCCTCCCGTCTTGGAGAGCTCAGGTCTGCGGAAGGAATCTGTGCAGTACTCCTTGCTGCACTGAGGCCTAATCCTCAAAGTGTTACTGTTACACCAAACACTACACTCTACTCAGGTGAACAGAGGTTAGCTAGTATATCGGATTATCGGTGAGACTGCAGATCACTTATAATCTGGTATATATCTGTATTCCCAGTGATACTGCAGATCACCGGTAATCAGATACTCTCTGTGCTCACCGATCGTTACAGAACGCCAGACCAAAAAATGCAAATGGACGCACACACTGACCGTCTGGGCGCACTTGCCACTTCGGTGGAAAACATCAACCAAGTGCTGGGTAGCCACAAGACTATGATTGATGTCCTATCAGGCTCTGTGCGAACCCTCCAGACGTCAGTTGATTCAGTGCGATCCCCTCCTAGTGCTGACATACGTATGCCCGTACCAGATAAATTTTCCGGCCACAAGTCTGACTTCCGGAATTTTAAGAGTAGAGTGTTATCGTACTTCGAGTTGAGACCACGATCTTCGGGGACTGAGACCCAACGGGTCACCTTTATTAAAACTTTGCTGATTGGTGACTCCCAGTCATGGGCATACAACCTGCCTCCTACCGATACTGCTCTGACCTCGGTAGAGGAATTCTTTAAGGCCATGGCCGTAATTTACGATGACCCTGACCTTGCGGCAACCTCTGAGCGGAAGCTCAAACTTTTGCGACAAGACAGGGGTTCAGTCGAGGATTACGCGGCAGAATTTCGCAGATGGTCAGTCACGGCCAGATTTGATAATTTTGCCCTCATGGATTACTTATTGTCTGGGTTGTCGGAGGAGGTCTCCGATTTAATGCTAACCTTGCCCGAGCCCAGGACAGTCGATGAGGCCATCACATTGGCCATTCGAGTCGACCGTCGATTACGCCATCAGAGGCAGATTCGGGGCAGTCACCGTGCCAGGGTAACATCATATGTGGCACCCTCCGCTGCACCCTTAGTAACGCCATCTCTCTCTGTCTCATCTCCTCCGGCCTTGCCTCCACCCGAAACCAATGCAGATTGGTTGTTCGAAATTGACCCAGGTGGAGCGAAGGCTGAGAATGACGGATCGACTGCCCGAACAAGTTGGGAAACAAATTTGCCTAGGAGTAGTGGGGGGTGACACCCTAGGCACGCCACTTGCACCCCTTAAAGAAAAGAAATTGCTTCTCCCTTGTACAGTTACATGGGAGAAGAAATCTGTGGCCACTGAGGCTTTCATTGATTCAGGCTCAGCGGCCAATTTTATGAACTTTAAGTTTGCTCAGGAGTTGGGTATTCCGCTCACTCCTGTGACACCCCCCATTCAGGTCACGGCAGTAGACGATTCCCCTCTACAACGGAATCATGCTCTGTCACAGACCCCGGAGGTGAAGGTCACCATTGGGGTACTGCATGGGGAACAATTATCGTTTTTTGTACTGCACATGTCTACCTCAACTATTATCCTAGGCATGCCGTGGTTGCAACTTCATTCACCTCAAATAGATTGGGCCACGGGTCAGTTAACCACTTGGTCACCTCATTGTTTTCAGCGGTGTTTGGGGAAGTTGACCTTGGGGCAAACCAGATTTCAGGTGGAAGGGGTACCAGATCAGTATTCTGAATTTTCCGACGTGTTCTGTCCCAAGGCAGCTGATAAATTGCCCCCACATCGTCCTTTTGATTGTCCCATTGATCTCCGTTCAGGTTGTGTTCCCCCCCGGGGTCACTTGTACAATCTATCAGGGCCCGAAAAATTGGCCATGCAGGAGTACATCCGTGAAAATTTGGCCAAGGGTTTCATTCGCCCGTCCCGGTCCCCTGCTGGAGCAGGGTTCTTTTTTGTCAAAAAGAAAGACGGAGGCCTGCGACCCTGCATCGATTATCGCGGTCTCCACAAGATTACTATAAAGAATCGCTATCCGTTGCCACTGATAGATGATTTGTTCACTCAGGTTACTGACGCTAAGATTTTTTCTACGCTAGATTTGCAGGGCGCGTACAATCTGATACGTATAAGAAGGGGCGATGAGTGGAAGACGGCCTTTAATACACCAGACGGGCATTATGAGTACCTGGTGATGCCCTTCGGGTTATGTAATGCTCCGGCCGTTTTTCAGGAACTCATTAACGAGGTATTCCGGGAGGTGCTGGGGAAATTTGTACTAGTTTATCTTGATGATATTCTTATCTTCTCCAACAACCTCACTGAACATAGAAACCATGTGAGGTTTGTGTTAAATCAGTTAAGGCAGAACTCGTTATACGCAAAGCTTGAGAAGTGCATCTTCGAAGTAACATCTGTCGCGTTCTTGGGGTACATAATTTCCACCACAGGCCTGTCTATGGATCCTGCCAAGGTCTCCGCTGTGCTGGAGTGGCCACAGCCGGTTGGGTTGAAATCCCTTCAGCGCTTTCTTGGCTTCGCCAACTACCAGGGGCGTAACTAGGCCCCACCGGGCCCCCCTGCAGATTTTCTAAGCGGGCCCCCCCCGGGGCCCGCTCGCGGCCGTTTTGTGGGTGCTGGAGGGGTGGCAGCATGAGGGGAAAGCCTTGCCCACAGTCGGCGGGGAGAGGGGTAGTTCCCCCCTCTCCCTCACCTCGGGGCTCTCCCCTCTGCGCTCCCCTCCAGCTCGTAAGTGTCTGTGGGGCTGTGGTGGGCAGCGAGCGGCGGGCAGATACATACCTGCTTCCGTGCGTTCCATCGGAGACTTCTCCCTCTAGCGGCTGACGTCACTTCCGGAAGTGACGTCAGCCGCTAGAGGGAGAAGTCTCCGATGGAACGCACGGAAGCAGGTATGTATCTGCCCGCCGCTCGCTGCCCACCACAGCCCCACAGACACTTACGAGCTGGAGGGGAGCGCAGAGGGGAGAGCCCCGAGGTGAGGGAGAGGGGGGAACTACCCCTCTCCCCGCCGACTGTGGGCAAGGCTTTCCCCTCATGCTGCCACCCCTCCAGCACCCACAAAACGGCCCTGAGCGGGCCCCAGGGGGGGGGGCGGGCCCCCCCGCGGGCGCAGGGGCTGCAGGGCCTATTCCTACGCCCCTGCCAACTACTATAGACGGTTTATAAAGGGGTACTCCACGGTCATTGCTCCCCTTACCTGCCTCACTAAGAAGGGGGCAGATACCACTCACTGGTCTCCTGAGGCTTTACATGCTTTTGCCACCCTGAAGGGCCTATTCTGTTCAGCACCCATCCTCAGACATGTGGATGCCTCTTTCCCGTTCATTGTGGAGGTGGATGCCTCGGAGGTTGGGGTGGGGGCTGTGCTGTCTCAGCGGTCAGGCTTGCAGGGTAGAATGCACCAGTGTGCGTATTTCTCTCGCAGGTTCTCCCCTGCAGAGAGGAATTACGATATTGGCAACAGGGAGCTCTTGGCCATCAAATTGGCTTTCGAGGAATGGCGACACTGGTTAGAGGGAGCTGAGCATACCATCACAGTTTACACCGATCACAAAAACCTAGAGTACATCGAGGGGGCTAAGAGGTTGAGCCCTCGCCAGGCTCGATGGTCGTTGTTCTTCTCCAAGTTTAGTTTCATTATTACGTACACCCCAGGGAGCAAGAATGTTAAGGCGGATGCTCTATCCAGATGTTTTGAGTCAGAGACAGCACAGCCCTCCATTCCAGAGACCATTATTCCCCAGAAATTAATACTGGCAGCCACTGGAACTTGGGAGGATTGGAGGGAGACGTTGGCTCCCTTTCAGCAAGACATTCCGGAAGGGAAGCCCGCAGGGGTCCTGTTCGTTCCTCTGCCTTTTTGCCTGCAGGTTCTTGAGATGTTCCATGCACATAAGAACGCAGGGCATCCTGGGGCATCCAGAACACAGGATCTGATAGCCAGATGCGCCTGGTGGCCTTCCTTGGCAGCGGATTGTAAGGAATACGTAAAAGAGTGTTTGATATATGCCAAGAGTAAACCCTCCCGGCTGGCACCTGTCGGTACGTTGCAGCCTTTGCCCACCCCGAATGAGCCGTGGACCCACCTGTCCATGGATTTTGTGGGCGAGCTTCCCAGGTCTGAAGGTATGGCGGTCATTTGGGTGATAGTCGACCGCTTTAGTAAGATGGCCCACTTTGTGCCTTTGAAAGGACTCCCCTTGGCTCAGGAATTGGCCGAGTTGTTTATCACTCATGTCTTCCGTTTACACGGCATTCCCGAAGACATAGTTTCAGACAGGGGAGTCCAATTCGTCTCACGGTTTTGGAAAGCTTTTTGCCACCTCATGGGCATAAAGCTGTCTTTTTCATCGGGCTATCACCCACAGACCAACGGCCAGACTGAGAGAATAAATCAGTCTTTAGAGCAATTTTTAAGGTGTTATGTGGCAGAGGCGCAGGACGATTGGGTCAGATTTCTGCCCTTCGCAGAGTTTGCCCAGAATAATTTAAAAAACTCGTCCTCCGGATTCTCTCCCTTTCAGGTGGTGACGGGGAGATCACCCAAATTTTCCCCATTACCTATAGCCTCCACTCCTTTCCCAGCCCTGGAGGCCTGGCAAAAGTCATTGAAGGACCTTTGGGGGACGGTTAGAAGTAACCTGGAGGGGGGGCGTGGTCAACATGGAGACCTGAGCGGACGCGTGGTGAGGAGCTCCGCTGCCTGGCAGTTATATCCCTCGGTATTGCTTATTAAGCATCATCGATCAAGAGCTGCAAACTTACCCCAACGTGCCCAGGATCGATCTAGTACACGCTGGATAATTGGTTTGACCCCCCCCCCCGGGAGGATCCAGGGGAAAGCAGTCTCGACCTCCAGGCTCGGGAGAGCACCTCAGGCCCTGCATACGAGAGAGCGGCATCCCTGCGCTACTCTCCATACCAAATACTCGCAATGGCACAACGCACCAAAGCCAACAAAGACAAGGAGAAAGGAGGGAGGGCTAAAGCACCAGAGGAGCCCTTGTTAGAGCCATGCACACCGAAAACGAAAGCTAAACCTGATAAAGACATGGAAGGCAATATGGCGGAGGAAGAAGAACCGGAGCCACTCCCTCCATTTGTTGAATCCATCATGGAAGCAATACGGTCCTGCCAAAATACATTAACTATAAAAATTGACCACCTAGATGCGGGGATGGGTCTGCTTCGACAAGACATGACAAATATAAGAGAAAGGATCGGAGCAGTTGAAAGGCGTACCTCTGACACCGAGGATACTGTGAGAGAGCATGGAGTCGCCATACCTGATGTAAAGAAGCGGCTGAAGTTCCTGGAGGATAACTCAGTAGATGCCGAAAATAGAAACAGGCGCAACAACCTTTGCCTGCTCGGGCTACCAGAGGGTTGCGAGGGGAAGGATATTCCAGGCTTTTTGGAGACACTTCTGAAACGGCTGCTTCCAGAGGACACCTTCTCCCCTTTCTTTACCGTGGAAAGAGCGCATCGGATCACAGGGAGGAAGAATCCACCTGGGGCACTACCCCGAGTTTTAATCTTTAAGCTCCTCAATTATAAAGACCGAGATTGCATCCTGACGGCAGCAAGAAAAGTAGGAGATCTTATGTACGAAAACCACCGGCTAATGATCTTTCCTGATTTCACCACCGAGACCCTAAAGCAACGTCAATCCTTTATACAGGCTAAAACCAAGCTGCGAGAACGGGGTATTAAATAGAAAGGGGGAAGTATCCTGCTTAATAGACTGCTCGTTTTGCTCCTGTGTGAGCGCTAAGAACATATAATCTGCCTGATATATGATGTGTAGCTACTCAAACTGTGTCTCAGCGCTCTTATAGTGTCTAAGATAAGATCTGTCTCCTGCTTAATGACCATAAGATAACCTCTATGACCCCATAATGCCTATCACCCACTCGTTAACTGGTTCTACGGCATCAACATGTTGTTGTCCTCAATAAGCTGTCTTCCTAAAAAACACTGTTCTTTATTCTGCATGTCAGTGATTGATTCCTGTGCGGGCGTACTGTGAGGCTGCGCTTCAGTGAGGGGATTTATTAATTCATATATATTTTTTCTTAACCATGGCCTTAAATGTGACACGTGACCCTTATCTATGGGGCTGAGAATTACATTTCCTTGCTACAGGCGCGCGATAGTTTCGCGCCTCTACACTCTAACGGCTCAGCCAGGTTCTAAAATATACTTCTGCTGCTTCGCGCGCTTGCGGTATTTGAATAAGAAACTGTTGACCCCCACACACGAGGCAGTACTATACAGTGTAGATATATACTGACTTATAACCTCTGTGATGGTAATCTGCTATAACTTTATAAGTTTATATATTTATGCCCTCGTTTTAGAGGCGCAGCTCATGTGTAAACCAGACTTCTTATATGGCAATCTCATGTTCTGAATGCCTAGACTAGAACCGCAACATTCCAGTTAAAAGAATTGAGGCAATGTTCCCAGCTGGCCCTATACATTTAATACTGAAACCGATATGTGTTCATCCCTTTGTACTCCCCTATATACTGTATCAGTAGCTGTTAATAACCCCTGTGGTGGTATTTGGCCATGCTTCAGTTGTCTCTAGTTATATCTTATGTGGCCCCCGCTCACAATGTCTAAAGCTAGCTGCAGACTCATTTAGCATGATTAAATACATATGTGCCCTATTTCAGGAATCACTATTCTTAAGTTTATATACTAATATAATTCCTATCAAAGCTTTTGGACGAAATAATGGTGGATATCCTGAGTGGGGTGGGCGCTGAGGAGCTGGAATCCGTCCGCTGAGAGTGAGCATATAAATTAACGAGTGTCACTTTGTACAGACGAGCAGAATAATTCAAGCAATACTTCTGTTGTAACACTATTCTGCCCCATAGAGGGCACCAGAGTTCTATATCATCTATGTATAATCATGCCGTTGTATAAGCAATCAATCCTAGGTACACTATTGAAGCCTTGATGGCTGTATTCCAGCTCTTCGGTGCTAGGGTTCTCCACTACATAACTCGGGGCTATTGGGGAAATGTAAAATAGCCACATAATGCAGGGAAGAATATATAATATGTTAGTCCTTATTTTACCGAGCAGCTTGTTTTATAACAGTAATATGGAACTAAACAACATCCCTTTACCAATGTGCTAAGATGACACAGTACGCTCTGTCTAATCATATATCCTAATCTTCCCCCCCCCCCTCTCCCACCACATTTCCTTCTATACCCCCCTTCTTCTCCCCCACCCTATCTTACCCCTGCCTCCCCTCCCCCATCCCTATCTCCCCCATTCCCTCTTCCCTTCCCTGATTTAATTTGTCTCTCTTGGCCCTCAGGGTCAGTCTTCCTCACTTCTTCAATAAAAGAATACAGCAGGCATATTCTTACAGCTAGGAAAGAAACAATCAACAACATAGGAATACTAACTTCCTTATATGTGCGGTGAACACCTTATCAACACTCTGTCTCAACAACTGTTATAATTAATCAATGTACATGATTCCCGGTCATGGTTTCTACTATTGTTCATGGGTATGAAAATGGTACAGAATAGTATTACCTGTGCAAGAATGTGTATGAGCATATAATATTCTCCACTCACAGGATATGCATTACCGTTCCCAAAGTTCAAAGTTCATTTGCTCTCTCTGGGCATAATATATTTCAATTGATGTTTGATTAAAGTTACTTTGTGCCCCCAGCTCAGGTTAGAGCTGGGTGATGCTGGGCGGCGGTTCTCCCCACCATGTCCGCTTCCCCTCAAAGGTGGTACCTGTAGGTAGTATAGTTCCATAGAGAGATAGCTAAGGGACCGCCTTTGCAACGTTTTTTCAGTTAGGGCGCAGACACTCTCACTCCTATTGGTTATGGAAAGAGATGTAGGGCGGGGGGTCTCTGGGGTTTATAAAGGTTTACTGTTTTTGTATGTGCTAATTCTGTGTTCTTCTTCTCTCTCCTCCTCCTTCTCTTTTCCTGGCTCTGAGCTCATCTTACAGATGTACTATTTGATGTATGGATACTCTGGGACTGTGGTCTATCCTCAATGGTTCAAGTACTTAATGTGTATGACAATTATAGTAACCAACCATGGATTCACTTAAATGTGTCTCATGGAACGTCAGAGGGCTGGGTTCTAAAGTAAAGCGATCACTTGTGTTTAATTACTTACGAAAATACTCCCCACATATATGTATTCTGCTTGAAACGCATCTCATGGGCAATAAAATACTCTCACTTAAGCGCCCCTGGGTTGCACATCATTATCACTCAGCCTATTCTTCTTATTCCAGGGGGGTTTCAGTGCTAATCCATAAAAGTGTTCCTCTTAGGATTATGGACTCCATTTGTGATGACATGGGGCGGTATGTCCTTCTTAACTTTGAACTTTATGGCATGGAATATATACTTGCCGGAGTATATGCCCCACCGCCAGTAAATAAACAACTCTTCTATGATATTATGTCCCGATCTTCTAGGTGGCATGGCGACAGACTTGTTATAATGGGCGATTTCAATACAACTATGGAACCGGCCCTAGACAGGACCGGCAGTTCAACACGCGAGGGAAAAGACTTACAACTGTGGGCGGAGGGCAATCAGATAAGGGACCTGTGGAGATGGAAACATCCCGCACAGAAATCCTATACCTGTTTTTCTTCAGCTCATAAATCCATGTCCCGTATTGACATGGCTTTTGCCACCCCTGCTATATTACCTCAAGTTCAAACTGTGGATATCTTGCCATCAGGCATCTCTGACCATGCTCCCATTATGCTTACCTTAACCATCTCTACTGCACCCCAAGATCGACTTTGGAGAATATCCCGCTTTTTTTTTTTTTTAAAACATATTTTATTGTTTTATTAAGCCCACATAAAGCATTTCAGGTTATTGGCCATAGGCCTATACAATGGTAAGTACATGTACATAAACCCCAACCTCTCCCACCCTTCTGCCCCCCACCAAAACTAACCCTCCCCTCCACCCCCCTTTTGCCACCAAAGGGCCGTCCTCCCCTGATTTACATGCTGAATTAATGGAATATTATCGAGGTCTACCGCAATATATCTAAAACAGAGAAAATAAGCTAAAATTTCCAACAGGTCCTACAACAGGGTGCTATTAGTTAGTAGCATGTTCCCCTGGATAGATCCAGAGCACAGCTAGCGGCTCGGAACCTTTAGCCTGCCAAGTTTGTCCTGCAAGTCTAGAACTGCATACCAAGAGGTATATTTAAAGTGTTCCATCATTTTATGGATCTCAACGTCTGAGTATGAATGAAGAATAAAATGTTTCCATGTGGTGAATAAAGATTTTGTGAGTTTCTCCTTATGTTGTAGCGTCTCTAATTTGTCCAGGTTGAAGATGTGCATTAATTCCTCTTTTAGGTCCCACAACTTAGGGGGGCTAGGATAGATCCATTTATTGTAAATCGTTTTTCTTGCTGCAGCCAGGATTAAGTGGGCCAGTTTGTTGGATCCTTTAGGGGGAGGCTGAGGAGGTACCCCTATATTAGCTGGATCTTCTTTGTAATGGAATAGAAAGAGTTGAGGGGTGAGTAACCAGTCAATATTGCACACGTCTTTGATATACCTTTGGACTTTCATCCAAAACAGAGAAATAGGAGCACAGGTCCAGATGCAATGGAACATATCCGCCTCTGGTTCTCCACATTTAGGACATACTGGAGCGTAGTAAGAAGGGGGATTTATATATTTCAGGTTGAAGGCGTACTTTGCCTTATTTATCATCTTGTAGTGTGATTCTCTCCAAGATTCACTGATCATTATATACCTAAACACATTATTCCCCTCCAATATCTTATTTCCAATTAGCGGATCATTTATATATTTCGACCAGATCTTTTGGTATACCTCGCTTGCTCCCCTCAATGTTCTATATTCTAGTTTTTTCTGGATATCTGCTAAAGATAATTTTTGGATTGTGGGTGAGAAGAAAAGGTCAAAGTCATTTATAGAATGTACTTTGGACATGTCTCGTGTCTGGGAGGTGATATATGAACGTAACTGGGCGTAAAATAGGAAATGAGAGCGGGGTATACCAAACTGATCTTGGATTTCTCTAAAAGACAACCACCTGTGCTTGTCCAGTGCCAGAATGTTTCCCAACTTAGTTATACCTCTTTCCTCCCAATCACTAAAACCGCTATGTGCCATGCTGGCCCTAAAACCGGGATGTCCCCACAAAGGCATATATTTGGATACATGCATAGGGACCTGGAACAATTTGCGTGTTTCCTTCCAGGTAACCCATGTGTCTCGAATTAGTCTACTGCCCTTCAGCCTCGCAGGTAGGGCCTTATATGGAGTGTGAAGTGTTGCAGTCAGTGACCATGGCTCTACATAGGCACTCTCCAACTTAAAATTGGAGAAAACACTCGTCTGGCGGACCCAATCTCTCACATGCCTGAACAAGCAGGCTATGTTATAGCGTCGTATGTCTGGCAGTCCCAGTCCACCCTTATCTTTAGGAAATTTTAATTTGGACAAAGCAATCCTCGCCTTTTTCCCCTTCCATAAAAAGCGTGTAAATGATTTCTCCAGCTTTTGAATATCCACATGTTTGACTAATAGGGGAATTGTTTGGAGTGGATAGAGTAGTTTGCCGAAACAAACTGATTTGAGGATTGCCGCCCTTCCCATTAAGTTGAGAGGTAGACTCTCCCATCTGTGCAGTTTCTCTTGGAGGTCTCGCACTAGTGGGTCATAGTTCAAAGAGTAAAGTGAAGATGGGTCCCTATTAAGGTATATACCTAGGTATCGTACCCTGTTGGTAATTTTTACGGGTAATGCTCCCACTCCTGACTGTGCTTTGCCCGCCCCTGTAAGAAACAGCAGTTCACTTTTGGATTGGTTTATCTTAAAACCACTAAGGGGGCTGAGTTCTTCTAATAATTCAAAGATTATCGGGATCTGAGCTATTGGGTCGGCCAGAAAGAGGACTAGGTCATCTGCAAACGCTGCCTGTAGAACTCTTGCTGAGCCAATGGGTATTCCTTTCAGTTTGAGCTGGAGTAGTCTGAGAAGGGGCTCCAGAGCCAAATTAAACAGTAAAGGGGATAAGGGGCATCCCTGTCTTGTCCCTTTAAATAACGAAAATTTGGGGGAGAGGAAACCTGGAGTGTATTTTTGGGCTGTGGGATGTGCATGTAATATGGCTAATATGTTCAGAAACATTGGGGGAAATTCAAGCTTATGCATGATTTTTTCTAACCAAGGCCATTTGACATTATCAAATGCCTTTTCCGCGTCAAGGAACAATAAGGCATATTTTTTTGCAGTTACTGGATAGTTCTTTGCGTAATCAAGAAGAGTAAGAACCTTGCGTACATTTGCCACTGCGGATCTATTATGTGTAAAGCCTGCTTGGCATGGGCTCACCAATTTGGGCATGATGTCGGCTAGTCTATTGGCTAATATTTTTGTTAGTATTTTCCTGTCCACATTTATTAATGAAATTGGTCGATAAGATTCTGGGAGGGTGTTATCTTTGCCTGGCTTTGGCAATAGTTTAATATACGCTAATTGTGAGGCTTCAGTGGCTTGTTGTTTAGAAATGGAGGTGGAATATACTTTTTGTAGTGTGTTACTGATCTCATTTTTTAGGATTTTAAAAAATTCTCCTGTCAGGCCATCAGGGCCAGGGGCCTTATTATTAGCAAGTGAAGTGATGCACAGCCTAATTTCCCCTTCTGTTATATCTGCGTCTAAGCACTCCCTATCTTCTTCCGATAGTTTTGGCAGATTAATTTTAGATAGTATGTTATCAATTTTTTCTAAGTCTAGAGTGTGGGAATCTGGGCCATATAATTTAGCATAATATTCACAAAATATTAATTTATTTGTTCCGGGTCAGAGGTGTATATATTTGAGTTAGTTTTGAGAGATAGTACATGGGAGTTAGTCTCAGAGCCCCTGATCAGACCACTCAGAATTTTCCCCATCTTATTCCCATATCTTTTAAACCTAATTTCTCTAAATGAGCCCTGTAGGACCTCCTTATATTTGAGAAGTTTGTCAACTTCTAATTTGGCTTTCACCCATTTTTCCTTATTAGGGATTGTGGGGTGTGACTGATATTCACATAGTGATTTGCGTACCTCCGCTACTGCTTGGTGGTATTTTTCATTTGTTTGCTTCTTTACTCCCGCCATGTAAGCTATTATCCTTCCTCTAAGGACTGGCTTGGCCGCTTCCCACAGCAAAATCGGGTCGCTTAAGTGTGCCCTGTTGTCATGTATATATTCCTGCCACCACAAGATTAGCTGGTTAGCAAACTTCTCGTCTGTGTATAACTGGGAGGGAAACCTCCATAGGATATCACTTCCCCTTGGAACTATCTCATGTAGGTCAATGTATACTGGCGAATGATCTGAAATAAGTAAATCTGCAATCTCTGACTTTTCAATCCTTGTAGTTAAGGAAGACGAGATAAATATATAGTCAATTCTCGACCATACATCATGGGGAGAGGAAAAGAAAGAATATTGTCTCTCGTATGGGTGCAGGAATCTCCAAGAGTCAGTCAAGTTGACATCAGCTGCAAACTGACTGAGTCTTTCTGACTTTTTAGCAATGGGCTGCATTATTGGTTTCTTATGTGTTCTATCCTCTAAGTCATTCATTACTGCATTAAAATCTCCCCCTACTATGAGAGGAGATCCCGAGGAACTTAGTGATAGTGTTGTGATATCAGTCAGAAATTGCTCATTATCGTTATTCGGCCCATAGATATTCAGTATATCTACTATTTCTGCTGCCAGCTTAATCCTTACTTTGACCCATCTGCCATTGTCATCTGCCTCGTGGCCTATTACTGCACCTCGTAAATTTTTATGTATGAGGGTTAGGACCCCCGCTTTCCTACCTTGTGCAGCGGAGCCATATACCTCCCCTACCCAGAATTTCTTCATTGAACAAAACAATTCTTTTGGTAGGTGGGTTTCTTGGAGAATTGCTATGTCTACTTTATGTTTCTTAATATGGCGTAGGACTATAGATCTCTTTGCCGGGGTGCGTAGCCCCTTAATGTTCCAAGTTAATACTCGGAAAGGCATTTTCCGTCATTATGTAGCTTTGAACAGAGGTTTATACGCATTTTCATATATATGTAACACATTAATAAGACACATTGCAGTATGACCGTATATATCTCGATACAAGATTGGACGACTAGGCTTGGTGACAACCCCTTTCCCTCCCCCCCCCTCCCTTACCCCCCTAACATAAACACCCCAACTGGAGCACATAGTCACAGGATCTGAGATGGACTCAGATCCTAGCTCCTAACTTTTCCGTGACCTCACTTCTTCCCTGTGAGGTAAACTGTACTTTCCTGATCGCTGAGGATCAAAAGCGGTGACACCAGAAGGGAGCTAGAAACAGATATCTTCACGAGCCAGCCCGCCCGTCTTTATATGATATATATCAAATATATAAGATGATGCTTGTCAGTGCCCTATGAAGAAGAGAGACTCCATAGAATCTCATTGTTGTTAATGAGCTGTGGAGTTAAAGTTCCTGCGATTAGAAAAACCTCGAGCTCGTCATGGTGCAGCAAATAATTAAGCGTCTTCAGCACTAGCCAGTTCCTCCACGTACTTTTCTGCTTCTTGAGCCGTTTTAAACACGTGCTCATTTTTTTTGTCATCAGTAATTTTCATAGTGGCAGGGTACAGAAGCATGAATCTCACATTTTTAGTAATGCACATTGAGCATGCTTTATTGAACTGTTGTCTTGCCTTGGACACTTCTAGGGAATAGTCATTAAAAAGTCTCAGGGTATGTCCTTGGTATGATAGAGCCTGTTTAGATTCTTTATAAGCTTTCATTATGGCTACCTTCTCCGTGAAGTCAAGAAACTTCATGATGACTACTCTTGGGCCTTTCCGTGTGCTATTATCCTTAGGGGGCCCAATCCTGTGTGCGCGTTCAATCTTACATGATGCTGGTAGTCCCAACAATTGAGGGAGAGTTACAGAGCAGATATCATGTAAAGTATTGGCTGCAAACGATTCAGGGAGACCCACCATTCTAAGGTTGCTTCTACGTGACCTGTTCTCCAAGTCTTGCATTTTGTCATTCATCTCTTTGTTGTTAGCTTCCAGCTTTTTAATGCGCTCCTTATGCTTAGCTCTGTCATCTTCTAGTTTAGAGATTCTGCTTTCTGCTTGCTTAAGCCTGGTGGAGTGGGCCTGTATATCTTTGTGGATCTGCTTCAGGGATTGTGCTAGGGCGGATTGTATCATACTGTGCAGTTCTGGAGTCAGTTTGGATACTACTGCGTCAGCTATCTCTGCATAATCCAGTGATCCCGTAGGGTTTTCACCCTCATCTACGGGATCATCTGAGTCACTGGCCCCTTCCTGCACATGCTTGCTCGCCGTCTCCTTACCAGCTGGAGAGGTCTGTTTGTCTTGCTGTGTCCTCCGCTCTTTGCCTTTGGGCGCCATCTTAGATTCCCCGGCCATGGATGTTCTAGCGTCGGACCGAAGTAAGTACCGGTCCATGCCACGTCCCCCGAGCCCTGGAGGTTGTCCGCCGTCTCCCCTTGCTCTTGCACTGTAAAGTGGGCACTTTTCGCGGTGTTTGAGCGGGCGGGCAGAGGTCCGCGAGCGGAGCTCCTTACACTGCCGTCTTCCCTCACAGGCGCCGGAACCGGAAGTCATATCCCGCTTTTATATTAATGAGCCGCTCATCCAACCTCAAATAACACAGGCTATACGCAATTACTGGGAAACCAATGCTAATTCTACGTCAGATGCTATGGTTTGGGACGCAGGGAAGGCTGTTGTTAGAGGACACTATATGTCTGAGCTTAAAGCATATAAAGCTAACTCCAGGGCTCACATTCTTTGCCTTGAAGCTAAAATCAAAGATGCTGAAAATTTTTTTATACAGAACACTACTCCTGATAACTGGAGAACGTTTCAACAATTAGTTCGGCAATGGAAGATAGCCCTTGTATCCTTGACTAAAAATGCCATGCTACACCAGTCCCAACGCATTTTCGAGTTCGGTGACAAGAACAGTAAACTACTTGCATGGCTATCTAAGGATACAGGTGTACCCACAGCCATTCCTGCGATCCTAGACGACCAGGGCACTCTCTTAGTGGATCCTAAGCGTATTAATCAAACCTTTACCACTTTTTATACGTCGTTATATACGTCTAAAACACGGTACTCGTTCACAGAGTTGGAGGCATATCTAACCAATATCATCCTTCCCAACTTAACTGAACAAAATAGAACTATCCTTAATAAACCTATTACAGTAGAAGAAGTTCAGATAGCCATTACAGAACTTAAACCAAATAAATCTCCTGGCCCAGACGGCCTCCCATCTGAATATTACCACTGTTATTCGGATAGATTAGCCCCAAAACTATGTTCTCTTTTTAATAAAGTACTAGAAGATGATCCCTTACCAGATACCTTTTCAGACGCAGTAATAGTGTTAATACTTAAACCAGGTAAAGATCCGACCCTATGCGGATCCTACAGACCCATCTCCCTCTTAAACACGGACGTCAAGATCTTGGCGAAAATACTGGCCAACCGAGTCAAGATGATTATCACCACGTTGATCCATGGTGACCAATCTGGATTCATGCCCAATAAAGGCACGGATATAAATTTACGTAGACTGTTTACCAATATAGCTCTTCCCTCCTCGGTGTCTGATCGTAGGGTAGTTGCCTCGTTAGACACCGAGAAGGCATTTGATTCTATGGAATGGACGTATCTTTGGGAACTGCTGGGAAGGTATGGGTTTGGCGACGGGTTTATTAAGTGGGTCAAAGCTCTATACAGATCTCCCAAAGCGAGGATTCGCACTGGAAACACCCTTTCCACATCCTTTGCCCTACACAGGGGTACACGCCACGGCTGGCCCCTTTCCCCATACCTATTTGCCTTGGCAATCGAACCCATGGCAATTCTACTACGCGATTCGGATCAAATACAAGGAATTCAGATTGGCAATATAGAACAACGGGTATCTCTTTATGCCGACGATACTCTACTATATCTCGGGGACCCAGAAAGATCCTTGACTGCAGTTCTTAATATAATCACAACCTTTGGCTCCTTCTCTGGCCTGTGCATTAACAAGAGCAAGTCTGTCGCCATGTCCCTAGACAATATCCAACCAACAACTAATTCTACCCCTCTACAATGGGTGACACAGTTTCAATATCTAGGTATTAATGTAACCAATGATGTGCAAGATTATTTCAAACTCAACATTGCGCTTGTGGTGGAAGCCTTTCGTGGGAAATCTAGATCCTGGAAACAACTACCATTATCGCTTATCGGGAAAATAAACATTTTCAAAATGATCTTTCTACCCAAATTTTTGTATGTATTACGACAAACCCCTACCACCATACCTAAAAAGTTTTTCAAAAACCTTCATTCTCTAATTACCACGTTTGTTTGGACGGGTCAGACCCCGAGAATTGCTTACAACACACTGCAACTACCCATAGATCAAGGGGGCCTGGCTCTTCCAAACATGCAACTATATTACTATGCTGCTGTTCTGGTGACGGCTCGATGGTGGTTTGGACAAGATAGTTACAACCCCGCGGTAGTTGCTGAAGCTGCTCAAATGGGATCCTACGAGAGGCTTACACTTTTGGTCTTTAGAGATACAACGAATGATCATAGGTGCACTATCCCGATGACTACAGTATGTAAGGTCTGGGCTGAGGTTATTCGATATATGGATGGGGATCAATACACGTCTCCACATACCCCCATATGGGAAAATCCTAAGCTACAATATTTTATGCAAATCCCAGACCCAGTACTGTGGGCTAGATCAGGAATTAAGTCCTTGAAACATATTGTTGGGGATGGAGTACTTAATTCTTTTAACCCCCTTGGCGGTATGAAAAATACCGCCAGGGGGAAGCGCAGCAGTTTTTAAATTTTTTTTTTTTTTTTTTTTATCATGTAGCGAGCCGAGGGCTCGCTACATGATAGCCGCTGCTCAGCGGCATCCCACCGCCCGCTTCGATCGCCTTCGGCGATCACCGATCAGGAAATCCCGTTCAAAGAACGGGATTTCCTGGAGGGCTTCCCCCGTCGCCATGGCGACGGGGCGGGATGACGTCACCGACGTCAGCGACGTCGGGACGTCATTGGGAGACCCGTTCCACCCCTCGGCGCTGCCTGGCACTGATTGGCCAGGCAGCGCTCGGGGTCTGGGGGGGGGGGGGCGCGCGCCGCACCGGATAGCGGCGATCGGGCGCGCGGCGGCGGCGATCGGGGTGCTGGCGCAGCTAGCAAAGTGCTAGCTGCGTCCAGCAAAAAAAAAATTAAGTAAATCGGCCCAGCAGGGCCTGAGCGGCACCCTCCAGCGGCTTACCCCGTGTCACACACGGGGTTACCGCCAAGGAGGTTAATAACCTTAAACAAACATTTTCCCTTTCAAATAAGATGTTTTTTAGGTATTTGCAACTCAGACATGCCTTTTCTGCACAGTTTCCCGAAGGAGATCCCAATCTAACAGCTAGTGATATAGAGCAGACGCTAATGACACGTTATCTTGAGAAACCCCTGTCCGCATTATACTCAGCCCTAGTGGGAAGGGGCACTGAAAAACTTCTCCTTTGTCAGACTAAGTGGAATCAAGATATTCCGGGTTTGGATAATAACGACTGGGAAGATATTCTGAATGATTTTATTAGACTCCCGATCTCCGCCAGAGACAGACTGGTACAGGTCAAATTTCTACATAGGACCTACCTCACCCCTGAAAGGATGCACAAGATCTCTAGTGCCAACAGTATACTATGCCACAGATGCACTACTGACACAGGCACCTTCTTTCACATGTTCTGGAGCTGCCATAAGATTATACCGTTTTGGGAGGAAATCTTTTCCACTATTAACCTCCTTGCCGGTCTAAAAAATCCGGCAAGGAGGCAGCGCCGCACATTTTTTTTTTTTTTTTTTTAAATCATGTAGCGAGCCAAAGGCTCGCTACATGATAGCCGCTAAGCGGCGGCATCCCCCCACCCACTCCGATCGCCTTCGGCGATCAGAGTATGCAGGGAATCCCGTTGAGAACGGGATTTCCTGCAGGGCTTCCCCGGTCGCCATGGCGACGGGGCGGGATGACGTCACCGACGTCATGGACGTCGGGACGTCATAGGGAATCCCGATCCGCCCCTCAACGCTGCCTGGCACTGATTGGCCAGGCAGTGCAGGGCTCTGGGGCGGGGGGGAGCGACTCGGCGCGGCGGATTGCGGCGGATCGGCGGTGAGCGGCGGCGATCGGAAGTTACAAGCAGCTAGCAAAGTGCTAGCTGCTTGTAACAAAAAAAAAATTATGCAAATCGGCCCAGCGGGGCCTGAGATATCCTCCTGCGCAGGTTACCCCGAGCTGAGCTCGGGATAACCGGCAAGGAGGTTAATGAAATTTTAGATTCCCAGTTCTTCTGCACACCTAGATTAGCCCTGTTAGGTCTATTCGATGAGCCCTCATGTAGTAAATACACACAGTATTTAATATGTTGATCTTCCCTCTAGCATGCGGGGGGTGAGGTCTTTCCACGTGTCCCTTCTTAAGCCAGCAGTCCAGGTGGGTCCCACTCCTCCTCCTCCTGTCTTGGTAGATGCCCAACACGAATATGAGGTGGAGAAGATTCTAGATTCACGCTCTGTACAAAACTCGGTACAACACCTTGTGCACTGGAAAGGGTACGGCATTGAGGAGAGGCAATGGGTACCGGGGACGCGCATGCATGCAGACGAATTAAAAAGGGAGTTTCATGCCTTACACCCCGAGAAACCTGGTGGGAGTTGTCCGGAGTCCACTCCTCGGGGGGGGGGGGGGTACTGTAAGGAAACGCGGAAAGGCTGCCGTCTCTCGAAGTGAGGCGGCTGTTTCCGCGTCCAGCATGGCGTCACAACGCGGAAAAAACGCCGCATGCCGCATAGGCAGTGCGGCGGAATCCGCATTGGTAACGGCGGAATCCGCATCAGAGGCGGCCCCCGCACTAGATACATTGCATGACAATACTGGTGTGGCTGGGACTGATAGTCCACCAAGATTCAGACTTACACGCGCGCGAGCACAGAGGCAGAGTTTAAATAGCAGTTAGAAGGGAGTCGGCTGACCAGCTGGGTCAGCTGACAAATTCCACTGCTCCCATTGGACCAGCAATTAGGGAGGTCCTGGAAAGGTCCTAGAGTATATATACTGCTGGTTGTTCACTTGCTCTTTGTCTGGCGTGCGATCACATAAGTGGGAGCACCCAGATCCGTAGTCAGATCCGTTAGTGTGCCGGGACCAGCTGGAGCTGTAATCCTACACTAAGCTAGATTCTGTTGATAGCTTAAAGTACTAGTTTGATTGTGATTATCTGTTATGACCTTTGCCTGCCTTGACTATTCTTCTGAACTCTGATCTTGTACCTCGATATTTCTGACACTCTGTTGCCGACCCCCGGCTCGTTTCTAGACTCCGCCTCAGCCTCCTGATTCTGTACCTCGATATTTCTGATACCCCGTTGCCGAACCCTGCTTGTACTTAGACTCCGCCTTTGTCTACTGATCTTGTACTTTATCTGTCTGTGTGTGTACGACCTGGCTTGTCCGACCTCGAGAACCGACCTTACCGTTAGAGGCGCTTCATCGCTCTGTTAGCGACCCTTCCTCCTGAGGGTCACTTCCAGACATCCTTCCTACTGTCAGTCTGACTCCTCCTGTCTTGGAGAGCTCAGGTCTGCGGAAGGAATCTGTGCAGTACTCCTTGCTGCACTGAGGCCTAATCCTCAAAGTGTTACTGTTACACCAAACACTACACTCTACTCAGATGAACAGAGGTTAGCTAGTATATCGGATTATCAGTGAGACTGCAGATCACTTATAATCTGGTATATATCTGTACTCCCAGTGATACTGCAGATCACCGGTAATCAGATACTCTCTGTGCTCACCGATCGTTACAGCGAGCTAATAGTTCCGCCACGCCAGCTGTCAGACGCCGGGCAAGAGGGTGACTGGCAGACATTTGCTTCTTACGCTCAAATACTTCCTTCACGGACAGCTGGGTACTGCTGTGGGCAGAGGAGAAGGAACCGCTCAAGGGAAGAGGCGGTGTGGAGGAGGGTGGCTGTGAAGGTGCAAGGGAGAAAGTGGATAAAGACGATACACCTGAAGGAGGAAGAGGAGAAGGAGGGTGACTTGTCTTTTGAGGGGTGCTGCTTTTCCTCAGGTGTTCTTGCCATAGCTGTTTGTGCCTTCTCTCCAGGTGCCTTCGTAAGGCACTTGTCCCTACGTGAGAGTTGGCCTTTCCACGGCTCAATTTTTGCTGGCAGAGACAACAGATGGCTTTGCTCCGATCTGAGACACACATGTGAAAAAATTTCCAAACCGCTGAGCCCCCTGGGGTGATGGCGCTACGGTGGCATCAGCTGCTGACGTTGAAGGGCATGTTGGCTGGCTGGCTATAGCTGGTGATACATGGCGCCGGACACTGCCCCCAGCTGTTTCTGAGGATGAGCTCCCTCTGCCTCTATCATGGAGTCGTCTCCTCCTACTCCTCTCTGACTCCTCCTCTGAACTGTCCCCCTGGTCATCTCCTCTACCGGGAACATATGTGGTATCCGTATAATCGTCATCATAATCCTCCTGGCCAGCTGCACTTTCCTCAGACACCTCCTCAACTGCACCAACTTCAGGTGGTTCATCATCCCCCTCCTCCATACTATCGCCACCTAACTCAGACGTATGAGGTGGTGTACCTGTGCCTTCTTGTTGTTGCAGTAGTTGCTGGGAATCAGTGATTTCACCACCACCACCAAATAACTCCTGCGAAGTGTCAAATGCAGCAGATGTGGTGCTTGTTGTAGTGCTGGTGGCTGCAGGAGATGAGGTGTTCTGTGTTAAATACTCAAGCACCTCCTCACGAGTTTGGGAAGTGATGACACGTGCCTTCTTCTGAGCACTGTATTTTGGGCCAGGTCTGCACGAAATCACAGCAACACCACCTCGCACAGACCTGCCGGTGCCTGGTGGCCTTCCTCTGGGTCTGCCTCTACCTCTTCCTCTACCTGGTTTGTCCATTTTGGGATGCTAGGTATATGCAGTGAGGTGGGTTCACTCAACACAACAGGTAGTTAGATGCAGTGAGCTGGGTTCACTGAACAGTAAAGATACTTAAGATGCAGTGAGGTGGGTTCTCACTCAACATAACAGGTAGTTAGATGCAGTGAGCTGGGTTCACTGAACAGTAAAGGTACTTAAGATGCAGTGAGGTGGGTTCTCACTCAACACAACAGGTAGTTAGATGCAGTGAGCTGGGTTCACTGAACAGTAAAGGTACTTAAGATGCAGTGAGGTGGGTTCTCACTCAACACAACAGGTAGTTAGATGCAGTGAGCTGGGTTCACTGAACAGTAAAGGTACTTAAGATGCAGTGAGGTGGGTTCTCACTCAACACAACAGGTAGTTAGATGCAGTGAGGTGGCCAGGTGGGTTCACTCAACACAACAGGTAGTTAGATGCAGTGAGCTGGGTTTACTCAACATAAAGCTAGGTATATGCAGTGATGAGGTGGGTTAAGTAAACATAACAGGTACTGGGTAGTTAGATGCAGTGAGCTGGGTTCACTGAACAGTAAAGGTACTTAAGATGCAGTGAGGTGGGTTCTCACTCAACACAACAGGTAGTTAGATGCAGTGAGCTGGGTTCACTGAACAGTAAAGGTACTTAAGATGCAGTGAGGTGGGTTCTCACTCAACACAGCAGGTAGCTAGATGCAGTGAGCTGGGTTCACTGAACAGTAAAGGTACTTAAGATGCAGTGAGGTGGGTTCTCACTCAACACAACAGGTAGTTAGATGCAGTGAGCTGGGTTCACTGAACAGTAAAGGTACTTAAGATGCAATGAGGTGGGTTCTCACTCAACACAACAGGTAGTTAGATGCAGTGAGGTGGCCAGGTGGGTTCACTCAACACAACAGGTAGTTAGATGCAGTGAGCTGGGTTCACTCAACACAAAGCTAGGTATATGCAGTGATGAGGTGGGTTAAGTAAACACAACAGGTACTGGGGTATATGCAGTACCGGGTAGTACAATGTTCAGCTCCCTGTCACACACACAGGTAGTCACTGAATTTGCTGGGCTGCGGGCAGTGGCACACACACTATCAATTAGCAAGGCTGTGCATGCAACAAAAGTGTCAGTTTGACACACACAAAAAAAAAAATATGTACAGGATGAGCTCTGAAAAGAGCTGTTGCTGTTGATAGGTGCTTTAAAAGTAATAATAATCAGTCAGGAGCAAGCAAAGCAGCCTAGAACCTAACTAATCTGTCCCTAGAAGAAAAAGTCTGCAGTAGCTGTCCCTTTCCTCTCTCTAGCAGGCACACGAGTGAGTGTAATGGCCGCCGGACCCTGCCTTATATAAAGGGGGGTGGGGCTCCAGGGCTTAGTGTAGCCTGAATGGCTACAATGTGCCTGCTGACTGTGATGCAGAGGGTCAAAGTTGACCCCCATAGTGCATTATGGGGCGAATCAAACTTCCGCAAAAGTTTGCCTGGTGCAGGCGAACGCGAACCCCCTAAGTTCGCCTGGAACCGTTCGCTGGCGAACAGTTCGCTACATCTCTAGTCCTTGCTGACCCCCTCCATGCCCTCTCCTCCATTCTTTCTACCCTAACCTGTCCTAATCTTGCTGCAGCTCAGTATCGCCAAACTCTCTCATCAGCCCTAGAGAAATCTGCTCCACCAATATTCCGCCGCAACCGCCCCCCTAACCCCCAGCCCTGGTGCACTACCCATACTCGCAACCTCCAGAGGGAAACGCGCCACTGAATGGAAATGGAGGAAAACTCAACTTAACCAGGATTTCCTACAGTACAAGACTAACCTGCTGCAGTTCCACACTGCCCTTGCTCATGCGATGCAGGAATACTTTACCAAGTCCATAGGAGCACAAGCTTCCAACCCCCCGGCGTCTTTTTGCCACTTTCAACTCCCTGTTTAAACCCAACCCCCCACCCTCCGTTTCCTCCCTCTCTGCCACCCACTTCACCAACAAAATTGTCTCCATCCGTCAGGAAATAATCCAATCTTCAATCTTCACCTCCCACCCCCTCCCAACCAGCTCCTCCTCCACCCTATCCTTCCCTCACCTCCTTCACTCCTACTACCACTGAGGAAGTCAACCACCTACTGCAGACTTCCCACACCACTAATTCCCCCCTTGACCCCATCCCTTCTGATTTACTCCAGCCTCACTTCACGGAATTGGCCCCAGTCCTCACTACCCTGTTTAACCTCTCCCTATCCACAGGCACCTTCCCCTCAGACTTCAAGCAGGCCACTGTACTATCCCTGCTCAAGAAACCCTCCCTCTACCCTTCGCTACCCTCCAACTACCGCCCTATCTCCCTCCTCCCCTTTGCCTCAAAATTCCTTGAGCGTCTGGTTCACAAACGCCTGACCCAGTACCTCAATGACAACTCACTGCTAGACCCACTGCAATCTGGATTTTGGCCTGCCCACTCAACCGAAACTGCTCTCACCAAAGTTGTCAATGACCTTGCCTTAGCTAAAGCTGAAAGTAAATACTCCATTCTCCTCCTCCTTGACCTATCAGCAGCTTTGACACAATAGATCATCCCCTACTCCTCCAGTCCCTCCAGTCCATGGGCATTCACGATCTAGCCCTGACCTGGCTTTCATCCTACCTCTCCTCCTCATCCACCCCCAACCACCTCTCAGTGGGAGTCCCCCAAGGCTCGGTCCTTGGACCCCTACTGTTCTCCCTATACACATCCTCCATTGGCAAGGTTATCTCCTCCATGGGTTTTAACTATCATCTGTATGCAGATGACACCCAGATCTACCTCCACACCCCTGACATATCCACCACTACCATGGACAAGGTCTCCTCCTGCCTATCAGCCATCTCCTCCTGGATGTCCGCTAGGTTCCTGAAACTAAATCTAGACAAAACAGAATTTATGATCTTCCCACCCCGGCCATCCATGAACCTCCCAGATGTGCATGTCACTGTTAACCACACTACCATTCGCCCTACCTCTCAAGGCCGCTGTCTGGGTGTCACCCTGGACTCCACACTCTCCTTCACTCCCCACATCCAAAACCTCACAAAGTCCTGCAACTTCCACCTTGGTAACATCTGTAAGATTCACCCTTTCCTGAACTTTGCCACCACCAAACTCCTCATCCATGCCCTCATAATTTTCCGCCTCGACTACTGCAATGCCCTTCTGTCTGGTTTTCCCTATGACCCGAATAGCCCCCTGCAGTCCATCATGAATGCGGCAGCCAGAATTATCCACTGCTTCCATCGCTCCACCACGGCGGATATCCTCCTTGAATCCCTCCACTGGCTTCCTATCCAGTCTAGAATCAGATTCAAAATACTGTGTCTGACCTACAAATCTGTCCACAAAACCTGTCCAACCTACATTTCTGATCTTACTCAGAGGTAGAGATCAATGGGCAATAGACTTCAATGGGGAGGTGAACTATAAACACTTATGCTGGCCAGAAAAATGATGGAGAAGATGTTTCAAGGTGTCTAACACCTGGATCCCCAGGTGGCGGAGTGGGATACGTGCCAAAATTCCCAGGGAAAAATCTGGATTTGACGCAAAGCAGCGTTTTAAGGGCAGAAATGACATTGAATGCTAAATTACAGGCCTAAAGTGCTTTAAAACGTCTTGCGCGTGTATATATCAATCAGGTATACATCAATCAGGGAGTGCAATTAGAGTACTGCTTCACACTGGCACACCAAACTCACTGTTTAACGCACCGCAAACAGCTGTTTGTGTAGTGACGGCCGTGGTGGACTACTGCGCAGTGCGCACCATGGCGAGATTGCTCTTCCTCACTTAGTGATGTCTGGTTAGGTAATGTCTGTCTGCCTGGCAGCTGGCTGAGGTGTAATGGTTAAGGGCTCTGCCTCTGACACAGAAGACCAGGGTTCGAATCTCGGCTCTGCCTGTTCAGTAAGCCAGCACTAATTCAGTAGGAGACCTTTGGCAAGTCTCCCTTACACTGCTACTGCCAATAGAGCGCGCCCTAGTGGCTGCTACTCTGCTCTGGCGCTTTGAGTCCGCAAGGAGAAAAGCGCAATATAAATGTTATTTGTCTTGTCTTGCCTTATCAACTTTCAATGGTTCTTTCTCTACCATTGTTAAAGCTTACATCTTTGTGGGGAGGACTGAGGAGTGCGCAGCGACGAAGACTGGGGGGGGGGGTGCGGGGCCGCGGCAAAAAAATGGGCGTGTCCATGACATTGTATGGGCAGAGCTAACGTGGTGATGTAACAGCGAGTCATAAGAAAGCAGTGTTTACGCCATGATGTGGACAAACGAGACTTTGCATCAAGGGTGTGCAGAAACTGTGTGATGCTAATAGTATACCGTAACCACAAAGCAGCAAACATAGCCATCTATGACCATTAAATAATAAATGCAGTAACAGTTACCCAGGACAACAGAAAATAAACGCAATAGGCAACATGTCAGCACAAAATAAACGCAATGCGGGCAACATGTCAGTACAAAATAAACGCAATGTGGGCAAACATTTCACCAGAAAATAAACGCAAAGCGGGCAAACATTTCACCAGAAAAGAAACGCAATGCAGGCAAACATTTCCCCAGAAAAGAGACGCAATGCAGGCAAACATTTCCCCAGAAAAGAAACGCAATGTGGGCAAACATTTCCCCAGAAAAGAAACGCAATGCGGGCAAACATTTCCCCAGAAAAGAAACGCAATGCGGGCAAACATTTCCCGAGAAAAGAAACGCAATGCAAGTAAACATTTCCCCAGAAAAGAAACGCAATGCGGGCAAACATTTCTCCAGAAAAGAAACGCAATGCGGGCAAACATTTCACCAAAAAAAGAAACGCAATGCGGGCAAACATTTCACCAGAAAAGAAACGCAATGCGGGCAAACATTTCGCCAGAAAAGAAATGCAATGCAGGCAAACATTTCACCAGAAAAGAAACGCAATGCGGGCAAACATTTCACCTGGAAAAGAAAGCATTTACTCACCTGGCAGAAGTCTCCAGCCTCTGGCGCGCTGCTCCCGGGACCAATGTCACAGATGCAGTGAAAGGTATGCAGTGACTGCAAACAGCTGTTTGTGTAGTGACGGCCGTGCTGGACTGGTGCGCACCATGACGAGAGTGCAGGTGAGGGTGGCTTTACACAGAGTGACCAGATTTTTGTGGGTCCAACCTGGGACGGAGAGGGGGGCGCGGGGGGGGGGGGGGGGGGACGCCCCGCGGCGAAAAGTGGGGAGGACTGAGGAGCGCGCAGCGACGAAGACTGGGGGGGTGCGCGCCGCGGCAAAAAATGGGCGTGTCCATGACATTGTATGGGCGGAGCTAACGTGGTGATGTAACAGCGAGTCATAAGAAAGCAGTGTTTACGCCATGATGTGGATAAACGAGACTTTGCATCAAGGGTGTGCAGAAACTGTCTGATGCTAATAGTATACCGTAACCACAAAGCAGCAAACATAGCCATCTATGACCATTAAATAATAAATGCAGTAACAGTTACCCAGGACACTAGAAAATAAACGCAATAGGCAACATGTCAGCACAAAATAAACGCAATGCGGGCAACATGTCAGTACAAAATAAACGCAATGCAGGCAAACATTTCACCAGAAAATAAACGCAATGCGGGCAAACATTTCCCCAAAAAAGAAACGCAATGCGGGCAAACATTTCCCCAGAAAAGAAACGCAATGCAGGCAAACATTTCCCCAGAAAAGAAATGCAATGTGGGCAAACATTTCCCCAGAAAAGAAACGCAATGCGGGCAAACATTTCCCCAGAAAAGAAACGCAATGCGGGCAAACATTTCACCAGAAAAGAAACGCAATGCGGGCAAACATTTCCCGAGAAAAGAAACGCAATGCGGGCAAACATTTCCCCAGAAAAGAAACGCAATGCGGGCAAACATTTCTCCAGAAAAGAAACGCAATGCGGGCAAACATTTCTCCAGAAAAGAAACGCAATGCGGGCAAACATTTCTCCAGAAAAGAAACGCAATGCGGGCAAACATTTCACCAAAAAAAGAAACGCAATGCGGGAAAACATTTCACCAGAAAAGAAACGCAATGCGGGCAAACATTTCGCCAGAAAAGAAACGCAATGCGGGCAAACATTTCCCCAGAAAAGAAACGCAATGCGGGCAAACATTTCACCAGAAAAGAAACGCAATGCGGGCAAACATTTCACCAAAAAAGAAACGCAATACAGGCAAACATTTCCCGAGAAAAGAAACGCAATGCGGGCAAACATTTCACCAGAAAAGAAACGCAATGCGGGCAAACATTTCACCAAAAAAGAAACGCAATGCGGGCAAACATTTCACCAGAAAAGAAATACAATGCGGGCAAACATTTCACCAGAAAAGAAACGCAATGCGGGCAAACATTTCACCAGAAAAGAAACGCAATGCGGGCAAACATTTCACCAGAAAAGAAACGCAATGCGGGCAAACATTTCACCAAAAAAGAAACGCAATGCGGGCAAACATTTCACCAGAAAAGAAACGCAATGCGGGCAAACATTTCACCAGAAAAGAAACGCAATGCGGGCAAACATTTCACCTGGAAAAGAAAGCATTTACTCACCTGGCAGAAGTCTCCGGCCTCTGGCGCGCTGCTCCCGGGACCTCCTTCCTCCTCCTGCAGAGTTCCGCACTGACAGGGCTACGGCAAGATGGCGCCCGAAGCCCTGTATTGGAGACACAAATAGTCTCCAGTACAGGGCTTCGGCAGCCACCTTGCCGTAGCCCTATTTGCCTGCTGGTGTCGGAACACCGGAAGGCAATAAGGAGGCTGGAGCGGGGCTGCGGGCAATGAACTGGCACAGCATCTATAGACGCCGCTGCCAGTTCATGAAGATAGAGTGGCCAGAGTCCCGAGGCCGGGACGTCCCGCTGCTGAAAGCGGGACGTTTCCCGGGACCTCATGCAGCCTGGGACAGCGGTCCCCGAATCCGGGCCGCATCCCGGGCGATCCGGGACGTCTGGTCACTCTACTTTACAGCCCATATGGTCGCCCGGATGATGTAGATGAATGACAGAACAGTGACTGTCCAGCTGATCAAATTTGGTCTGACCACAATGAAGCAACAACCTTTTTATCTTTGGTGTGTCAACCCCCCAGACACTCATATAGCCGGTGGTCATTGCTTCATTGTGATACGCAAGCCCCTTCACCGTGGCAAGGTAATGATCACAAAGGGGGATGGGCACATGTACATGCCTTTTGTTTTGTTGTTGCAGCCGCCCGCAGTGCAGCCAGAAAAATTAGGCAGGCATGTAGACGCCCCAGAAAATTTTTTATAGCGGCCGCTGCTAGCAGCGGCCTAAAACATTCAGGAATCCCCCTGGAGTCCTGGACCCTGTTGGTGGTGGCGGAGAATGCAGTCAAGCGGCCGGCAGGCAGTGGTGCTGTGTGGGGAGCAACTTAGTCTTGGGGCAGGCAGCCAGCAGTCACACGGCGTGCAGGCAGAGATGCTGTGTGTGGGGACTGACTTACTTTTTGGGTGGGCAGTAGCCATCCGGGATCCATGCCTCATTCATTTTGATAAAGGTCAGGTACTGAACAGTTTTGTGACTTAGGCGACTTCTCTTCTCAGTGACAATGCCTCCAGCTGCACTGAAGGTCCTTTCTGACAGGATGCTTGCGGCAGGGCAAGAGAGAATTTGGATGGCAAATTGGGACAGCTCTGGCCACAGGTCAAGCCTGCGCACCCAGTAGTCCAAGGGTTCTTCGTCGCTGCTCGCAGTGTCTACATCCACAGTTAAGGCCAGGTAGTCGGCTACCTGCCGGTCCAGGCATTGGTGGAGGGTGGATCCCGAAGGGCTACGGCAAGGCGTTGGACTAAAGAATGTCCGCATGTTCAACATCACCATGAGATCGCTGGAGCGTCCTGTCCTTGCCTGCGTGGACATGGGAGGAGGATTACTGCCAGTGGTACCTTTTTATTGCGTTGTGCTGTCACATCACCCTTAAACGCATTGTAAAGCATCATTGTCAGCTTGTTCTGCATGTGCTGCATCCTTTCCACCTTCAGGTGAGTTGGTAACAGGTCCGCCACTTTGTGCATGTACCGAGGGTCTAGTAGTGTGGCCACCCAGTACAGGTCATTCCCCTTGAGTTTTTTTATACGGGGGTCCCTCAACAGGCTGGACAACATGAAAGAGGCCATCTGCACAAAGTCAGATCCAGACGTACTATCCATCTCCTCTTGCTCTTCCTGAGTGACGTTATGCAAGTCCTCTTCCTCCCCCCAGCCACGAACAATACCACGGGAACATGGAGCAGCACAAGCCCCCTGTAATGGCTGCTGCGGTTGTTCTTCTGCCGCCGCCTCTTCCTCCTCCTCCACAGAAACACCTTTCTTCATCATCCGAGTCTGACTCCTCTTCTTCCCCACACGACACCGTTTCTTCCTCCTCCTCTGTGCTGACGCAGGTGTTGAGGAAACATCTGGTTCAGATAAAAATTGCTCCCATGACTCTTCCTGCCATAACTGTTTATCTTCACGCTCCTACACAGCTTTATCCACCACTCTACGCACGGCACGCTCCAGGAAGTAAGCGTAGGGGATCAAGTCGCTGATGGTGCCTTCAGCGCGACTCACCCGGTTCGTCACCTCCTCAAACGGCCGCATGAGCCTGCATGCATTTTGCACGAGTGTCCAGTTCTGTTGCCAAAACATTCCCATCTTCCCAGATTGTGTCCTTCTACTATAATTGTACAGGTACTGGGTGATGGCTTTCTCCTGGTCTAGCAGGCGAGAGAACATGAGCAGGGTTGAAATGATAGTGGGTCTATCGCATATCAAGCATCTCACCGGCAAGTTGTTTCTCCGCTTAATGTCCGCAAAGCGTGCCATGGCCGTGTAAGACCACCTGAAATGCCTACACAACTTCCTGGCCTGCTTCAGGACATCCTCTAAGCCTGGGTACTTTGACACAAATCTTTGAACGACCAGATTCAGCACATGTGCCATGCTGGGTACATATGTCAGCTTTCCCAAGTTCAAAGCAGAAAGGAGATTGCTGCCGTTGTCACACACCACATTGCCGATCTCCACCTGGTGCGGGGTCAGCCATTGCGCCACCTCTTTGTTAACAGCAGTCAGGAGAGATGGTCCAGTGTGACTCTCTGCTTTGAGGCAAGACATGTCTAAGATGGCGTGACACCATCGTACCTGGCATGCAGCGTAGGCTCTGGGGAGATGGGGTTGTGTAGCTGGAGAGGAGGAGATGGCAGCACCAGTAGAGTTGAACTGCCACTCAGCCAAGGAGGAGGATGACAGTGAAGAGGATGTAGCAGGAGGAGAAGGAGAGGAGGTGGCAGGAGGCCTGCCTGCAAGCCATTGAGGTGTCAAAAGTTGTTCCGCCGTGCAGCCACGTACTCCCTGCTTGCCATCGTTCACCAGATTGACCCAATGGGCTGTGTACGTAATGTAGTGGCCCTGCCCATGCTTGGTAGACCAGGCATCCATGGTCAGGTGGACCCTTGACCCAACGCTCTTCGCCAGAGATGACACCACTTGCCTCTCAATTTCATGGTACAGTTTGGGTATGGCCTTTTTAGAAAAATAATTGCGGCCTGGTATCTTCCACTGCGGTGTCCCGATGGCCACAAATTTACGGAAAGCCTCAGAGTCCACCAGCTTGTATGGTAATAGCTAGCGAGCTAATAGTTCCGCCACGCCAGCTGTCAGACACCGGGCAAGAGGGTGACTGGCAGAAATTGGCTTCTTCCGCTCAAAGACTTCCTTCACGGACACCTGGCTGCTGTGGGCAGAGGAGCAGGAACCGCTCAAGGGCAGAGGCGGAGTGGAGGAGGGTGGCTGTGAAGGTGCAAGGGAGAAAGCGGCTGAAGATGCTGCACCTGAAGGAGGAAAAAAAGGAGGGTGGCTTGTCTTTTGGGTGCTGCTTTTCCTCAGGTGTTCTTCCCATTGCTGTTTGTGCCTTTTCTCCAGGTGCCTTCGTAATGCACTGGTCCCTACGTGAGTGTTGGCCTTTACACGGCTCAATTGTTGGAGGCAGAGACAACAGATGGCTTTGCTCCGATCTGAGGCACACACGTAAAAAAATTTCCAAACCGCTGAGTCCCCCTGGGGTGATGGCACTATGGTGGCATCAGCAGCTGAAGTTGAAGGGCATGTTGACTGGCTGTCCATAGCTGTCGATACATGACGCGGACACTACCAACAACTGTTTCTGAGGACAAGCTCCCTCTGCTTCTTTCAGGGACACGTCTCCTCCTACTCCTCTCTGACTCCCCCTCTGAACTGTCCCCCTGGTCATCTCCTCTATTGGGAACATATGTGGCATCCGTATAATCATCATCATAATCATCCTGCCCAGCTTCGCTTTCCTCAGAAAACTCAAAAAATGCACCAACACCAGGTACTTCATCATCCCCCTCCTCACACGTTAAGTCCATAGTATCGCCACCTAACTCAGACGTATGCGGTGATGTAACTTGCTTAGCGCCTTCATCTTGTTGTAGCAGTATTGGCTGTGAATCAGTGATTTCCACACCAAATAACTCCTGCGAAGTGTTAAATGCAGCGGGTGTCGTGCTTGTAGTAGCGCTGGTGGCTGTGGGAGATGAGGTGTTCTGTGTTAAATAGTCAAGCACTTCCTGACAATCTTGGGAAGTGATGGGACGTGCCTTCTTCTGACCACTATACTTTGGGCCAGGGCCACACAAAATCACATCACCACGACCTTGCACAGACCTGCCGGTGCCAGGTGGCCTTCCTCTGGGTCTGCCTCTACCTCTTCCGCTACCTGGTTTGTCCATTTTGTCCATCTCGGGGGGATGCTAGGTAGATGCAGTGAGGTGGGTTCACTGAACACAGAAGGTAGTTAGGTGCAGTGAGGTGTGTTCACTCAACACAAAAGGTAGTTATATGCAGTGAGGTGGGTTCACTGAACACAAAATGTAGTTATATGCAGTGAGGTGGGTTCACTGAACACAAAAGGTAGTTATATGTAGTGAGGCGGGTTCACTGAACACAACAGCTAGGTATATGCAGTGAGGTGTGTTCACTGAACACAAAAGGTAGGTAGATGCAGTGAGGTGAGTTCACTGAATACAAAAGGTAGGTAGATGCAGTGAGGTGGGTTCACTCAACACAACAGCTAGGTATATGCAGTGAGGTGTGTTCATTCAACACAAAAGGTAGTTATATGCAGTGAGGTGGGTTCACATGATAAGATGCAGTGATGAGGTGGGTTAAGTAAACACAACAGGTACTGCAGTATATGCAGTACTGGGTATTACAATGTGCAGCTCCCTGTCACACACACAGGTAGTCACTGAATGTGCTGGGCTGCTGGCAGTGGCACACACACAGTATGAATTAGCAAGGCTGTCTATGCAACACAAGTGTCAGTGGCACACACAGAAGAAAAAAAAAAGATCACAAGAACAGGATTAGCTCTGAAAAGAGCTGTTGTGGGGTGCTAATATAGCAATAAGATTCAGCCAGGAGCAAGCTAACAAGCCAAGAGCCTAACTAATCTTTCCCTAGGAGAAACAATCTGCAGCAGCTTGCCCTATTCTGACTATAGCAGGCACACGAGTGAGTGTAATGGCCGGCGGAGCCTGCCTTATATAAGGGGGGGGGAGTGGCTCCAGGGCTGAGTGTAGCCTGATTGGCTACAATGTGCCTGCTGACTGTGATGTAGAGGGTCAAAGTTGACCCTCATAGAGCATTATGGGGCGAATCGAACTTCCGGGAAAGTTCGCCTTCGCCGGCGAAGGTGAACCACCCGTTGTTTGCCTGGAACCGTTCGCCGGCGAACCGTTTGGGCCATCTCTACTCAGAGGTACACACCTAGCCGCTCACTCCGCTCTTCCAATGAACTTCGCCTAACCGCCCCCCGCATCACCCAGTCCCATGCACGCCTCCAGGACTTCTCAAGAGCTGCTCCAACACTATGGAACTCCCTACCTCCACCCATTAGGGCAGCCCCCTCTTTCAACATCTTCAAGAAGGCCCTCAAAACTCACCTTTTCACTCTGGCCTACTACCCCTCACAAGTGCTCTAAACCCACAGCTGAACTCTGGTCCCCTACCTTTCGTGTCCCTACCTCTCCCTCTAGATTGTAAGCCTTTGGGCAGGGTCCTCGTACTTTTGTGTCCTACCTGATCATACACCTCCATTACTGTGAACCCATGCTATGAATTTGAGTGAATCTAACTTGCCTAATCTCCATGCTCCCATCCAGTGACTGACTAAGCATTACCTTGTACTCATACTGTGCTGCATGATCTGGTTTTTCTTGTATTCCTGTATTGTCATATTGCTGTATGTTACCCCTAAATATTGTCTGTAACCTAAACTAATGTCTAGCGCTGCGTAATATGTTGGCACTTTATAAATACAATAAACAAATAAATAAATAAATATGTAAATGGCACAGAAGTGAAAAATGGGCGTGATGTTGGTGGAGCAAAATTTTAGCAAAATGCAGGTAGTTAATATATGAGATAGGGTACAGGTGGTGCCCTCAGTATAGATAGCAAGCTATAGGTGCTGCAGTATATAGGCAGCCAGGTATATATGGTACCCAAGTATAGGTAGCGAGCTATAGGTGCTACAGTATATACCGTAGTTTTCGGACTATAAGATGCTCCAGACTATAAGACGCACCTAGTTTCACAGGACAAAAACCACAAAAAAATAATAATACAAAACTTGGTGCGTCTTTAGCTCAGGGCATCTCATGGTCCTCCCCCCCCCCCCCCCAAGCTGTTTCTATCTAAACTACACTGTCCAGCTACACTAACTCGTGCTGCCCCCACAGCCTACACTAAGCTACTCTGTCCCCTCAACCTACACTGTCCTCACAAAGTACACTAAGCTACACTGTCCCCACAACCTACATTAAGCTACACTGTCCCCACAACCCACACTAAGCTACATTGCTGACCCCACAACCTACACTAAGCTACACTCAGGGCCGTTTTTGGGGGCGTGCGGTACGTGCAACTGCCCGGGGCGCAGAGGGAGAAGGGGGGCGCTAGCAGAATGTACTACCGACAGATGGCATCATAGCAAGAAGGTGACACGCAGAAGAAGACCAGCGTGATCACCTCTCTGCACTTCTCCTGCTGTTGCCTTGCCAGTTGCCAGCGGTGCCCAACGTCAAGTGAACACCACATGACCAGTGCGTGGTGACACTGACATACAGTAAGGGTACTTGCAGGTGTCAGAGCACCCTAGAAGGAGATGACTTGCCGTGGACCACATGTTTCCCTGCCTGGGTCCCTGCTGCATCCTCGCTTCTAGATGGTGTGTGACGTGTGGCAAAAGAGGCAGCAGCAGGAGCCATCCCCGGTCAGTAGTTCAACTCCTTATCTATCTGACCTGTCGCTCTCCTGCCCATATGGCTGCTCTCAGTGGAAAGGGGGGAGGCGCATGGTTCCAGTCGGCTGCTGTAATGACTGATAGTGTGGTCGCTGGTCTGGTCGGGCAGGTGGCTCTTAAGTGCAGGGAAGCTGGTTTACAAGGTGGAAGAGCGTTGGGCAGAGCAAACACACAGCTGCAGGCATGACACTTGCCTGCAGCCCATCTCTGACAGCCTGGCCTGGGATTATAATTTCCTGAAGAAAGGGTCACCGTCAGGCAGCTTCTTCCTTCTCCCCTCCCAGAGGAGTCCAGACAAAAGCATGGTGTTGGGGGAAGGGGAGAGTGCTCAGCCAAACGGGCAGGATGTGTCTGTGTCTGTGCTGCCTGTGTCCCCCTGGCCTGCATGCTGTGAGTAGGTGCCCTGCTTCTGAGTCCTGACAACCCCTCCTCCACCCCACAGCATTAGGGGCCCTGTTTGTCCCCTTCTCCTCCATTAAAGGAATACTTAAGTCACCTAAAAAAAATGACTTTTACTCACCCGGGGCTCCCCTCAGCCCCCTGCAGCTGAACGGTGCCCTCGCCGTGTCCCTCCGATGCGCCTGGATTCGCCGGCGGCCACTTCCGGTTTGGCCGTCACCGGCCGACAGGCTGGGAACGAGGCTGATTATCCGCGTCCCCAGCCGCAATAGCGCCCTCTATAATGCTATTGTGGCCGGACACGCGGCTAACAAGCCGCGTTCCCAGCCTGTCGGCCGGTGACGGCCAAACCGGAAGTGGCCGCCGGAGAGTCCAGGCGCATCAGAGGGACACGGCGAGGGCACCGTTCAGCTGCAGGGGGCTGAGGGGAGCCCCGGGTGAGTAAAAGTCATTTTTTTAGGTGACTTAAGTATTCCTTTAAGGTAACACTGCTTCCTGCAAGCCCCCTCCCCTTTCTATACATGTACCACTGCTCCCAGCAAGCCCCCCCTCCCCTTTGTATAAAGGTACCACTGCTCCCAGCAAGCCCCCCCTCCACTTTGTATGAAGGTACCACTGCTCCCAGCAAGCCCCCCTCCCCTTTGTATAAAGGTACCACTGCTCCCAGCAAGCCATCCTCCCCTCCCCTTTGTATAAAGGTACCACTGCTCCCAGCAAGCCCCCCTCCCCTTTATATAAAGGTACTACTGCTCCCAGCAAGCCACCCTCCCCTTTGTATAAAGGTACCACTGCTTCCAGCAAGCCCCCCTCCCCTTTGTATAAAGGTACCACTACTCCCAGCAAGCCTCCCTCCCCTTTGTATAAAGGTACCACTGCTCCCAGCAAGCCCCTCTCCCCTTTGTATACATGTACAACTGCTCCCAGCAAGCCGCCCTCCCCTTTGTATAAAGGTACCACTGCTCCCAGCAAGCCCCCTCCCCTTTCTATACATGTACCACTGCTGCTCCCAGCAAGCCCCCCCCCCCTCCCCTTTGTATAAAGGTACCACTGCTCCCAGCAACCCACCCTCCCCTTTGTATACATGTGCCACTGCTCCCAGCAAGCCCCCCCCCCCCTTTGTATAAAGGTACCACTGCTCCCAGCAAGCCCCCCTCCCCTTTCTATACATGTACCACTGCTCCCAGCAAGCCCCCCCTCCCCTTTGTATAAAGGTACCACTGCTCCCAGCAAGCCCTTCTCCCCTATGTATAAAGGTACCACTGCTCCCAGCAAGCCCCCCTCCCCTTTGTATAAAGGTACCACTGCTCCCAGCAAGCCCCCCTCCCCTTAGTATAAAGGTACCACTGCTCCCAGCAAGCCCCCCTCCCCTTTGTATAAAGGTACCACTGCTCCCAGCAAGCCCCCCTCCCCTTTGTATAAAGGTACCACTGCTCCCAGCAAGCCCCCCTCCCCTTTGTATAAAAGGTACCACTGATCCCAGCAAGCCCCCCTCCCCTTTCTATAAAGCACATGTGTTGAACTCCAGGCCTGGAGGGCCAGATCCCTGCCAGTGTTTAGGATGGACTGAGAAAGAGAGGAATGTGTTCTACCTGATGGACTACACCTTTCCTAATTCAGACCAATCAATTCTTTGAGCTGTGTCAAAAAATGTGTGAGGATCTTGGCCCCCATAGGACCGGTTTGACATACCTGCTATAAAGGTACCACTGCTCCCAGCAAGCCCCCCTCCCCTTTTTATAAAGGTACCACTGCTCCCAGCAAGCCCGCCTCCCCTTTCTATAAAGGTACTACTGCTCCCAGCAAGCCACCCTCCCCTTTCTATAAAGGTACCACTGCTCTCACCAGGGCCTGTACACACTAGTGCGCTTCTGTCCGCTTTTCAGCAACGCGTAACAATCTGTAACATTGATGTGCTGATAAAAAACGGACAGAAGCGCACTAAGTGCAGTTGGCAGCATTTTAGCTTTTTTTTGGGGGGGGGGGGGGGGGGGGGCGTATTTTTGATACTCGCCCTGAGAGCAATTTAACCTAGAAACTGCACTGGCTACACTGTCCCCACGACCTACACTAAGCTACACTGTCCCCTCAACATACACCAAGCTACACTGAACCCACAACGTACACTAAGCTACAATGTCCCCTCAACCTACACTGTCCCCACAAACTACACTAAGCTACACTGTCCCAACATACATTTTAGTGCATTTCCCGGTAGTAGCAGGGCTTCAGTGTCCTGCTAATGGTCCTGGAAAGGAAGGAAGCTGCCCTCAGGGAGATCGGTCTGGGTCTCCCATCAGTACCGGGTCTCATCAACGGCAGTGGAAAAGGGATCAGCAGAATCTGCTTACGTGTTGAGAGGCAGCTTATCAGTCCGGCGGCGGCAGGGGAACTGGTCTTAACAGTGGCAGTGAAACGATCATCACATCAGTCGTGGTGGAGGAGCTGGAGCTGCTGCAGGATGGCCTATGTGGTTGCCCTGAGTGACAGGATGCTCTTCAGTCCGGGTCTCAGCAGTGGAGGAGCTGAAGCCGCTGAAAGATTGGCCTGCTTAGTGCACCTGGGTTACATGAAGCTCATTGGTCCGGGTCTTGGCAGCAGTGGTGGGCCGAAATTTTGCATGTCTGAAATTTTGCATCAAATTTGCAATTATGCATTGTGATTGTAATGCGAAATTTCAGGGAAAATCGTAATTTCTAATGTAATAGTAATATTTTATAATTTTGCATAATTTTCTGCGTAATTGTCATGACATTTTGCATAATTTTGTTCTGACTTTACTGGCTAATAGCAAAGCCCCCATACGTGCCATTGCTACCAAAATTGCTACATATGTTAAAGAACAAGCGACACCCATGCTAACCTAGAAACAAAGAACATATATATAAGTAGAAAAATACTACTTCTACCTACATAACAGATGTATTGTGCTATCCACGTAATGATTCCTGTGAATTTTATAAAGGAAAAGCAGAAAATCCTATTCTAGGCAGTGGCCATCTTGCTAAGCTAATGCTGACATCATATCCTCCCTGACTCTTGTCTTCCCCCCTCCCTTCTCTTGCTCATTGTGTATTCATTAGTTGCCCTCCTCCCAGAGTCTTCAGACACTCCCACTGAGGTGTAGAGATGTGGCGAACATCTCCAAATCCCTGGGGCTCTTACTACTTCCGGGTCGCACTGACCCAGAGTAGTACGCCTGCGCTGCCCGGCGGAGCGCGTTCTAGATCGCACTCCTGTTGCCGGGCACTTTCTGTGCGTGACGTCCGTCACGCTCATGCGCAGAGAGTGCCCGGCAACAGGAGCGCGATCTAGGACGCGCTCAGCCGGGCAGCGCAGGCGTACTACTCCGGGTCAGTGCGACCCGGAAGTAGTAAGAGCTCCAGAGATGTTCGCCGGGCGAACAGTTCGCCACATCTCTACTGAGGTGTATACGAACAACTGCACTTTTTTTTTAATTTACACATCCAATCACTGAGTCACCTCAGCCTTGCTTGTAAACACAAGTAATCAGAGGGTGTTTCTGATAAGGAGCTAGGCAGGGAAGTAAATGGAAGAGGAGGAATATATTATAGATAAAAAGAACTCCAGTGCATTTAATTCTTTGGCACTGTTTGGCACTAGGGCCATTGCTCCTAAGGTATGTGTTAACTACAAACCATAACAGCAGAAAAAGTTTTGCAAGTTTTGAATGCAGGATTAGCATCTTTATCACTTAATACACTCAGACCAGTTGCTGTTGAAATACCGCTTTAAGGAGAATAATGGGTACAAGTCAAAAAAATAATTGTTCAAAAAGACCTTGTAGTTTTTGAGAAAATTGATTTTAACAATTCAAAGAAAAATGGTTTTTAAACTGTAGTTTTTCTGAGTTTAAAAAGCATTTTTTCTTTGCATTTTTAAAATCGATTTTCTCAAAAACTACTAGGTCTTTTTGGAAAAATGTTTTTTTCTCTAACCCACTATTCTCCTTAACATATGTAGGAATTTTGGAGTCAATAGCATGTATGGGGGCTTTGCTATTCACTGCCAAAGTCAGCACAAAATTATGCGAAAATTACGCAAAATTTTATACGAAATTTCGAATGACTAAACAAAATCAATTAAATGTACAAATCGTAATTGCGTAAAGGCGAAATTGCAAAAATGTATACAAAAATGTGTGTAATCGTAATTAGCTGATTATGATCATCACTGCTTGGCGGTGGAGGAGCTGGAGCCACTGGAGGATTGGCACAAGGGTGAGAAAAAGCTGATTGGTCTGGGTCCGCTGTAGTCATGGCCTCTCCTGGTGCCTCTTTTGCTAACTCTTTTGCTGAATCTCTCGCCAGCTCTCTGCCCTGCAGCCAAGATGATATGCGTTGTGCACATGGCTGCGCCTGCCTTTCTCACAGCGATGCTTCAGCCTCACTCACGGCCACGTCATGCGTGACCCCCACCCCCAGGTCACACAGTGAGATGGATAGAAGACAGCCAACATAGCACACTGATTCAATCAATGTACAATCATGCCTGGAGATGGGGGACTCGGATACATGGCAGCATAGGTAAGCTCCTGCTGCATTCTCTGCACTCTAGTCCATACATTCGGACTATAAGACGCACCGACTTTCCCCCCTCCAGTGTTGGGGAGAAAAAGTGAGTCTTATAGTCTGAAAAATATAGTAGGTAGCCAGGTAGATGTGGAGCCCTCAGTATAGGTAGTGAGCTATAGGTGCTGCAGTATATAGATAGCCAGATACATGTGGTGCCCCAGTATAGACTGCGAGCTATAGATGCCCAGTATAGGTAGCCAGGTATATGTGGTGCCCTCAGTATAGCTGTCCAGCTATAGGCACTGCGGTATAGGTATCCATGTACATGTGGTGCCCCATTATAGGTTAGAAAGGGACTTACGTGACCCCATTCCAACGTGGACTCTTCTCCTCTCACCACATCCTATCAAATGGTTACTTCCGGCGGCACCTCTGACGTCATGAGAGGCGCGCCGGGTAACCATGAAGACAGAATGTGGCATGGCAAGAGGAGTGGTGTGAGTAAAAGGGGACCTCCAGGGCAGTACACTGTGAGGCCCCAAGCGCAGGAATGCCTCGCTTGAATGTTGGCAGCGCCCCTTGCACTAGTAACAGCTCAGTGTAGTTTGCCTTCTTAAAACAGAAGATATTTTAGTGGGAGGGTTTTTTTGGTCTCTTTTAGTCCCCTAGACTTTCCTAGTAGCTTTGGGTCACCCCGAGCTGCTTGGGTATTCTGTTGCAATAGTAACAGCCAATACATTACTTAGCGACGGAAGCTTCTCATCTGCTTACCATTCAAATGCACACTACTACATAAGCTACAAGCTCACTATTTTCATAAGAGTTTTATGATGGTAACACTTTATCTAATTATAAACCAATAACATTCTATCTGTTAAGCTTATGTAATTAATGCTGGCTAAGAATAATGGTTTCTTTATGGTTGCAGAGCTAAGAGCATTGATAAGTCCCCCACAGAACTTCAAGGACTTTAGATTTCAGCTCTCCTTTCCTGAGAGACAGTATTTATAGTGTGAGGGTCTTGAAGGCGTGACAGTTAAAAATGGTGCACACACCAGGGGAATGAAAAGGGCGCCGCATAGACTTACATTATATAACGCTATTTAGCGTTATAAGTGTTAAAAAAAATGGCGCAGACAGTGTGCCTTACACTTATAACGCTAAATAGCGCTATAAGTCTTCAAAGATGCACAGGCCAGAGGGGGTCGGTGGGGAGAGAGGCAGGGGACACTGGAGGGAATAGGCATCGAGGGAGGATGGGTGCAATATGCATACATTACTTTGTCCCGGGCCACAGATCGCTCCTTCCCTCCGCTCCTTCACTTCTTCCATTTGTTTACTGTAGTCCTGCAGCCGGCCAATCACCATGTTTCAGTCTCCGCATGGTGATTGGCCGGCTGCAGGACTACAGCAAACAAACTAGGAAGTGAAGGAGCGGAGGGAAGGAGCGATCGCCGGCCAGGACAAGGTAATGTATACATATCATACACACATCCTCCCCTGATGCCTATTCCCTCCAGTGTCCCGCTGCCTCTCTCCCCCAACCCCCGCTGCCTATACTAGCAGCCCCCTGCATTTTTTAATGTTACACCGTTCTGAAAAAAATGTATCAGAAAACACTATTTACCGGTTTAATGTATTTACATGAAACCGGTGAATAGCGTTTTAATTATCGGCAGAGCGGTGCGCCATTTTTCTCCCTGCGCCATTTTTAGATGGACGCTTGTGCGGAGGAAGCACCAACGCACTCTGGGCTCCCCTGTTCTGCAACATCCAAACCTTAGTTATCTCATCTCAGGCATTGAGATAGTAAAATTAAGTTTGGTGTTTATATATTTAAGTTCAGCCAGATCAGGGGCGTAACTAGAAATCACTGGGCCCCCCTGCAAAACTTTGGATGCTCCCCCCCCCCCTTCCCCACTTTCTGCACATGAAAACTGAGATCCAATGTTATTCAATTGGCTAGTGCACGCTTGAATGTGTTTTCCCTATGCAGATAAAAAAAAATACTTAGAATTTTTGCCGTCTGAAGCAAACTTGTGATGCTCCCCCCATCCAACGGGAAAATCACTGCCTTTTTCATACAGAGTGCTAGCTGGGTGCTGATAGTGTGCTGTAGAGTGCTGATTGGTGGCTGGCTGAGGCAGCATGCACACACACTATGCACACCCACACACAAATAGTGTGCACACACTACACATACATACACCATACATACACTGTACATACAATGGGCTCGATTCACAAAGCGGTGCTAACCCAGTAAAAGACTTTAGGCGTGATAACCATGGAAACAGTAAATTCGGGTGCCCGAGGCAAGTGGACAAAAAGGGCGCCGCCATTCACTCCCATAATAAATATCGTTTAATGGGCGCCCAACAGGAAAAAGACGTTTAATGTTTTATAACTGCTTCTCATGATTACACATTATTTAATGATTTATAATTTTTTAAACATTATTTTTAAATGAAAAACAGTACAATCTTTTTTAAAACATTATTTTTAAACGAAAAACAGCGCAATATTTTTTTCAAACGCTATTAATGCTTATCACAGGGGGGGTCTTAGGTTTAGTCTTAGGTTTAGGCACCACCAGGGGGTCTTAGGTTTAGGCACCACCAGGGGGGTCCTAGGTTTAGGCGCCACCAGGGGGGTCTTAGGTTTAGGCACCATCAGGGGGGTCTAGGGGTAAGGGGTAGGTACAGGGAGGGTTCTGTATGAGAGTAGGGTTAGGTATAGCTTTAGTAAAATTCTTATTAATCTTTTATAAAACGTTATTATACATTTTACTTTTTAAACAGGGAAGATTAACGTGTTTACAATTGCCGATTTCATACACATTATTTAATTATCAGAATTTCACTGATTGATGCTGTTATTATAGGATCCTATAATAACAGTATCAATCAGTGAAATTCTGATGGTGTTGCAGTTAATACTATAGCTTATGTTACAGCATTTCATTGTTGTCCCTCCATATAGCATGGGCTCTCATGTAGTAAAATATGGCTGTGTGTATGTATGTACAGTGTGTGCAGTTATTTGGTTTGATACACAAAGCGGTGCTAACAGTTAGACTATAGCTTCTGAGCCCCCTGCAGCTGCATCCCTTGCAGTGGCTATTGTTAAACCACTGGTTCAGATGTTTACCCAGTCAACCAGACAGTTTAGATCATTTACATAGGGGGCCATATAGCATAAGGAGTCATTGAAAATTAATTGCATGATGGAGACTTTATTGTTGAAATTCATAATACCAAATTGTTAGCTACAGAACGGAGCGGGTAACATCATTTAAAGGGACCCTGAACTCTGCGTAAAAATGAAATTTAGACTTACCTAGGGCAACCTCCCTCCCCATGTAAAACAGGTATTAGGTATTGCACACCTTGATAATCAAGATAAAGTATAGCAAGCTCAGCAATATTTTACATCCGGGTGCAGTGTCAACAATACAGTATAATAAGCCTGAAAAAATACAAGGACACGCACACCATGCTATTCAATGCACATAAGTTTGTATTCAAAAGAGTCAGATATAAGAATTTCATAGAACACTGGTCTAAACTATCAGAAGCAATCAAATATATTTACAACACAGCTACAATACAATCAGTACAATTGACAGTTATGTAACAATAAAATAGTAAAGTTAACAAAAACTCATGGCGTCACACTATAATGATTTGTTGCATATAGCATTCAGTTCCTAAAGGCATCAGGCCAACAATAATCCAATGAATAAATGTGTAGTGTGATCCAAAACAAAGTCCATAGAGAACAGATAGTCCCCTTTAAGGCAAATATTTGCAATACAGCATCATGTAGTGCTTTAAAATAAGCAAAACGAGAGGAGGTGCTGGCACCCTCTACTATTACCCAGATGTCAGCGTATTCTCCTTTTTCAATGGGTTAGCAGCTTGCGGGCAACTTCTCTCTCCCCAGCACGCGAGGTCCCTATGCGCCCTCACTGCAGTAGTCAAGGCGGGAAGTTGAGGGCATGGATGAGGAGTTTGGTGGTGGCAGAGGTCAGGGAAGGGTGGATCTTGCAGATGTTATGGAGGTGAAAGTTGCAGGACTTTGTGAGGTTTTGGATGTGGCGAGTGAAGGAGAGTGTGAAGTTCAGGGTGACACCCAGACAGCGGGCTTGAGAGGTAGGGAGAATGGTAGTGTGGTTAACAGTGACATGCACATCTAGGAGGTTCATGGATGGCCGGGATAGGAAGATCATAAATTCTGTTTTGTCCAGATTTAGTTTCAAGAACCTAGCCGACATCCAGGAGGAGATGGCTGATAGGCAGGAGGAGACCTTGTCCATGGTAGTGGTGGATAGGTCAGGGGTGTGGAGGTATATCTGGGTGTCATCTGCATACAGATGATAGTCAAAACCCATGGAAGAGATAACCTTGCCAATGGAGGCTGTGTATAGAGTGAACAGTAGAGGGCCAAGGACCGAGCCTTGGGGGACTACCACCGAGAGGTGGTTGGGGGTAGATGAGGACTCATTGAAGGAGGTCGTGAAGGAGAGGTTGGATGAGAGCCAGGCTAGGGCGAGGTCATGAATGCACATATACTGGAGGGACTGGAGGAGTAGGGCATGGTCCACTGTGCCAAAAGCTGCTGAAAGGTCAAAGAGGAGAAGAATGGAGAATTTGCCTTCAGCTTTAGCTAAGGCGATGTCATTAACCTCCTTGGTGAGAGCTGTTTCGGGTGAGTGGGCAGGCCAAAATTCAGATTGCAGTGGGTCTATCAGGGAGTTGGCATTGAGGTACTGGGTCAGGCGTTTGTGAACCAGACAGCTCAAGGAGTTTTGAGGAAAAGGGGGGAGGGAGATAGGGCGGTAGTTGGGTGGTAGTGAGGGGTCGAGGGAGGGTTTCCTGAGCAGGGGTAGTTCAGTGGCCTGCTTGAAGTCTGAGGGGAAGGTGCCTGTGGATAGGGAGAGGTTAAACAAGGTAGTGAGGACTGGGGCCAATTCCGTGAAGTGAGGCTGGAGTAAATCAGAAGGGATGAGGTCAAGAGGGGAATTAGTAGTATGGGAAGTCTGCAGTAGGTAGTTGACTTCCTCAGTGGTAGTAGGAGTGGAGGAGGTGAGTGGAAGATAGGGTGGAGGAGGAGCTGGTTGGGAGGGGGTGGGAGGTGAAGATTGGATTATTTCCTGACGGATGGAGACAATTTTGTTGGTGAAGTCGGTGGCTAAATATGTGGCAGAGAGGGAGGAAACGGAGGGTGGGGGGTGGGTTTAAGCAGGGAGTTGAAAGTGGCAAAAAGACACCGGGGGTTGGAAGCTTGTGCTCCTATGAGCTTGGTAAAGTATTCCTACTTCGCATGAGCAAGGGCAGTGTGGAACTGCAGCAGGTTAGTCTTGTACTGTAGGAAATCCTGGTTGAGTTGAGTTTTCCTCCATTTCCATTCAGTGGCGCATGTTTCCCTCTGGGGGTTGCGAGTATGGGTAGTGCATCAGGGCTGGGGGTTAGGGGGGCGGTTGCGGCGGAAAATTGGTGGAGCAGATTTCTCTAGGGCTGATGGCGATACTGGCTTGGCGATACTGAGCTGCAGCAGGATTAGGACAGGTTAGGATGGGGAGAATGGAGGAGAGGGCATGGAGGGGGTCAGCAAGGACGCTAGGGTTGAGCTTGCGTAGGTCTTGCTGCCATCAACCAGGTGGGTGGGTTGGTAGTTTGGAGGTGCCTTCCGTGAGGAGGTGGAAGGTGAGAAGGTGATGGTTTGAGGGCGGAAAGGGTGTGATGTCAAGGTCTGCAATGGTGGTGGATTTGGTGGTGGATTTAGTGAATATAAGGGAAGGTGCCTGTGGATAGGGAGAAGTTAAACAAGGCAGTGAGGACTGGGGCCAAATCCATGCAGTGAGGATGGAGTAAATCAGAAGGGACTGGGTCAAGCAAAGGAGGTAGTGGTATGGGAAGTCTGCAGTAGGTGGTTGACTTCCTCGTTGCTAGTTGGAATGAAGGACATGAGGGGAGGGGAGGGTTGAGGAGGAGCTGGATGGGAGGGGGGGGGAGGTGATAATTGAAGTTTGGATATATCCTGACAGATAGACACTTTTGTTGGTAAATTGGGTGGCTAAATCTGTGGCAGAGGGGGAGGAAATGGAGGGTGAGGGGTGGAGGGGTTTCAGCATAGTATATTTACCACAGTAAAGGTAGTGTAGTTGTCTACGTATAGGTAGTATAATTGCTCCTGTATAGGTAGTATAATTCCTTATAGGTAGTATAATTAGCCCCACATAGGTAGTACTTTGCCCAAGTGTAGGTAACCTGGAGGGGGTAGCAGCCTGGAAGACGGGGCAGTGACCTCCCTCCCCACCACTGTGCCCACTGCACCCCCTTCCTGGCTACTATCCCCTCCAGCTCACTTCACAGCGGGCTCCCCCACAGCCAGGTGGGCTGCTGTAAGCCGGCTGGTGGCAGGCCAGGCACACTACCTGGTCCTGCCTGGCGCCGCCCCCAGACTTCAGCCGCCTGAGGAGGATGCCTCACTTGGCGTTATAGGTGGGACAGCCCTGGTACTATAGTATACTTTATGTGTTCGAGTATGACCATTTCTGATATAGTAAACTGATATAGTAAACTACTTTCCAAGTTCCCTTGGAGTTTATTATACAGGGATTCTACTATACTTTATATAGGATTACTTTGGCCTTCTTTACGCAGGCAGTGCTCATTACTTTTCCCGTTATTAAAAATTGTTTTAAAAATGTTTATGTTGGTAATCAACATTTTTCTAATTAAATCAAGAAATGTCTGGTAGATAGCTGAAAAAACATGTTGGTTCCACTTTAAAGTTCTGAAATTCAAGTGTTTATCATATTTATATATCTTAATTGCTGTTCTTGTCACTGATTTTAGGTTCCTTTCAATTATTTGTCTTGCATGTAAAGGGACTTCAGTTAATTGGAATCAACCATTTACAGTGCAGGCTGTTTGCACAGATTGTGGGGAAACCGATATAACATATCGATGGGAACTTTACTGGATTAATGCTACTGAACCCAGTAACATAGAAGGTAAGCCAAAGTGTCTGTGACATTACTGTAGTAAACATGGTGTGGAGACTGGTCATTCAAAATGATTGACAGCCTATAAGAGGGGGAGCAGGGAAGCCACACTGGGGAGGGAAGGAGAAACTAGGTACTCAGAAAGCTATATGGGGAAGGTTGGGGGGAGGGCAAACCAGAAGGAATGTAAAGTCCCTAGCTGGTTCTTTAACCGAGGGCTATATCTGTTCTAACTTGAGAACCTAGTCAAGTTAAGAATGAAACTATATTCTCTATCTTGTTCATTAAAGAAAACCTGTAACTAAAAAAAGTTCCCCTGGGGGTACTCACCTCGGGTGGGGGAAGCCTCCGGATCCTATCGAGGCTTCCCCCGTCCTCCTGTGTCCCACGGCGGTCTTGCTGTGCCCCTCCGAACAGCGGGGATGTAAATATTTACCTTCCTGGCTCCAGCGCAGGCACAGTATCGGCTCTCTGCTCTGAGATAGGCGGAAATAGCCGACCGCTGTCGGTACGCTCTATTGCGCAGGCGCAAGTCTCTTGCGCCTGCTTACTAGAGCGGACCCGACAGAGATCGGCTATTTCCACCTATCTCCATACTGAGAGCCGCAACAGCGCCCCCGCTGGAGCCAGGGAAGGTAAAATATATCAAGCCTTGTCAGGCTTGTTGAGCCGGGATTGCAGGATGCTTCAGGGGAGCCAGCGCTGGATTGCCTGCAGTTACAGGGGAGGGGGAAGCCTCATTGGGACCCTGAGGCTTCGGCCTCCCGGGGTGAGTATCCCCCAGGGGAACTTTTTTTTTTTGTTACAGAGTCTCTTTAACCAGGGAGTTAGAGATAGCCCGAATAGTTCGCCTGCGGTCAGTTCCCAGTGAACTTGGGCTGTTCGCCGTTCGCGTTTAACTCAAATTTTTTTCAAAAGTTTGCATTCACATTTTAAAGTCATTGGCCGCCGACTTTAGAAACACCAAATTTGCAGGCTATGTGAAGGAAACCTTTGGGAACAAGAGACAAAAACGACCTTATAGTTTTGCATAAAATCGTTTTAAGTGAGGGTTTTACCCCTTCAGCATCCAAGCAATTTTCACCTGTCAGCTCTCCTTCCATTCATTTGCCAATAACTTTTCTCTACTTATCAGAATGAAATGTGTTAAATGTGTTTTTTTTTATCACTAATTAGGCTTACTTTGGGTGGTACATTATGCCAAGAATTATTTTATTCTAAATGGTTTTTAATGGAAAAATAAGAAAAAAATGGAAAAAAATCCTTATTTTTCAAATTTGGACCATAATAATTTTTAAATAATGCATGCTACCGTCATTAAAACCGGCGTAATTTATTTGCCCATTTGTACCGGTTATTACACCATTTAAATGATGTCCCTATCACAATGTCTGACGACAATATTTTATTAGGAAATAAAGATGCATTTTTTTCAGTTTTGCATCCATCACTAATAAAAAGCCCATACTTTATAAAGTAACAGTATTATACCCTCTTGACATACATATTAAGAAAGTTCAGTCCCTAAGAAAACTATTTATGTATTTTTTATAATTGTCAATTTACTTTATTTTATTTTTTTTTACAAAAAAAATAAATGTTGGTAACTATTGGGGAGGGTGGGAGGTAAGGGGTTAATTTAAAATGTAAAAACAGGTCTTTGCATTTAAAAAAAATGCTTTTAGATGTAGTTTTACTATTTGGCCACAAGATGGCCTCAGTCTTTTTTTTATGCGTCCTGTAAGCGAAATATGTATGCTTACAGGAAGTGTACGGAGGATGGGAAACTTTTATTTATTAGAATGATCGTGCAGCTTCTCATAAAAGGCGCCGATCATTGCTACGGGGACATAGATCAATGATTAAGAATTGCTTTCCCATTCATTGATCTCCTGGCAGGCAGATGGCAACATGAACCAGCGCACAAATAAGCCAGAGCGCGTACAGCAGTGGTAGCAGCGGGAGTACGTATATTTACTCCCCTGGGCGGTTAAATGAAGTCTGCAGGGGAGTAGATATACTGTACTGAAGCTGTGAAGTGGTTAAAGTTACGATAGGAAAAAAAGTATACATTTAAATACAGTTAGTGACAGAAAATGTATCCACCTAACGGTAGTGTAAATTTACATATATCAAAAGAAAGAGCCATGAATATGGCAATATGACTGTATAAGGATCCCTGGCAACTTTACCTATTTTTTGGAACATTTTCTTTTGGTTCACAGTGTGGGAAATATACAATACAATACAATAACATTTCTATAGCGCTTTTCTCCCATAGGACTCAAAGCGCTTAGGCTCTCTCAGATTCAGTAATTAGTAGGATGAAGTATTCACACAACAAAAGTTATATTTCTGCAAATGCCAAACTGAACAGGTGGGTTTTCAGTCTGGATTTAAACACGTCCAGGGATGGAGCTGTCCTGATCTGTTGAGGTAAGGAGTTCCAAAACGTAGGGGCAGCATGACAGAAGGCTCTGGGACCAAAAGTTTCCAAGTGGACTCTGGGTATGACTAGATTATTAGAACCTGTTGATCTGAGAATGCGGGGATTGCTACGCAGCTGCAACAGATCTTTCATGTATCCAGGGCCTAAATTATTCAGGGATTTAAATGTCAGTAGGCCGATCTTGAATAGGACCCTCCATTCTATAGGTAGCCAGTGAAGGGAGTGCAGGACTGGCATTATGTGGCAGTGACGGGGTTGGTTGGTTAGCAGTCTGGCAGCAGTATTCTGTATCAGCTGTAGTCGGTACAAGACCTTTTTTGGAAGGCCAGTGTAGAGAGCATTGCAGTAGTCCAGTCGGGATGTGATGAAGGCGTGGACTAAGGTTGGCAGATCTTCTGGGGGTATGAGGTGCTTGATTTTTGCAATGTTCTTCAGGTGAAAATAGGATGATTTCACCACAGCAGAGATTTGAGTTCTGAAGTTTAAATCCCAATCAATTAGAACTCCCAGGCTACGCACATGATCAGAGCTGCGCAGATCCGTGCCTCCTATTCCCAGTGGTGAAGACTGCAAGTTAAGTTGTTTTGTTATCATGCTCTGCCCTCCTATCAGAAGGACTTCAGTTTTGTCTGCATTTAGTTTCAGCCAGTTGTCATTCATCCATTGCTGTAGTTCACGTAAGCAGGCGTTTATAGTTAGAGTTGGGTCTGTCACACCAGGCTTGAAGGAAAGATATAGTTGAGTGTCGTCTGCATAGCAGTGGTATGTCAGGCCATGTTTTTGGATTAGTTTTCCCAGCGGTAACATGTAAATCGTGAAAAGCAGGGGAGAGAGGATTGAGCCCTGGGGCACCCCATACCTAAGTGATACAGGGGTGGACAGGAAGGGCCCCATAGACACTTTGTGGGTTCTGCCACTCAAGAAGGATTGGAACCACTGAAGAACTATGCCATCAATGCCGCAGTATTCCTGTAGCCTGTTTATCAAGATGTCATGGTCAACTGTATCAAAGGCTGCAGAAAGGTCTAGCAGTATGAGGATACAGGTCCTTCTCAAAAAAATAGCATATTGTGATAAAGTTCATTATTTTCTGTAATGTACTGATAAACATTAGACTTTCATATATTTTAGATTCATTACACACAACTGAAGTGGTTCAAGCCTTTTATTGTTTTAATATTGATGATTTTGGCATACAGCTCATGAAAATCCAAAATTCCTATCTCAAAAAATTAGCATATTTCATACGACCAATAAAAGAGAAGTGTTTTTAAAACAAAAAAGTCACCCTTCAAATAATTATGTTCAGTTGTGCACTCAATACTTGGTCGGGAATCCTTTTGCAGAAATTACTGCTTCAATGCGGCGTGGCATGGAGGCAATCAGCCTGTGGCACTGCTCAGGTGTAATGGAGAAAATAAAGAAGAAAACCAAGAGCCCAACATGGTGCAGTATGTTAAGATGATTTGATCAAATGGTTAAGTGAGAAAAATTATACTCACAAACATGGGTTACCATTCAGGCAACCACTATAAAGGCAGGTGAGGAGATTAGGCATGTCCTCACTCAGGGCTAAGAAGTCGCTCTCTGTAGTAATGACACAAGGGGGGTAGTACTCCCCTCCACCGGGAGTGGACGCAGTGTATTTGAACGTTGAACAGAGGCGCCAGCAGGATAAAAATTTGTAAAATCTTTAAAAGTGCTTGGAGGAAGACGGCTGCGGAGTGCGTCCATTTGGGTTTGGTCTGCCGTTCTGTAACGATCGGTGTCCGCACGCAGAGAGAATCTGATCATTGGTGATCTGCAGTATCACCAAGAATGCAGATATATACCTGATTATTGATGATCTGCAGAATCACCGATAATACAGATATATTGCTAACCTCTGGACACCTTTTGGTATGTGAGTGTTTGGTGCAACAGTAGTACTTTGAGTAATGCACCTGCTGAGCAGGTGATAATAGACAGTAAAGAGACACTGCTCTGGGAGCACAGGAACCTTCCAGCAGCCTGAGGCTCTCCAAGGGGAGGAGTCAGGCTGGAGACAGGAAGGGCCAGAGAGTGAGTGACACCTAAAGATGGATGTCACTATCTGATCTGGAGACTATCTCTTAAGGGGAGAGATAGCTCTCGAGGTCGGGCACGCCGGGTCGGCAACACACTGACAGATAAAGTACAAAGACAGAAGGCTGATTCGGTATCCAAGTCAAGCAGGGTCTGGCAACGGAATATCAGATATGCGAGGTACCGAATCAGAAGACAGAGAAGTAGTCAGAAAAGATATAAGTCATAACATATCTCAAACAATGCCTAATCTGGGTGCGAGGTCCTTGGTCTCAGCACCCCGGAACTAGTCTGAAGTATACACAGATGATAATACAGTTCCCTAAGCTGGGTGTGAGGTCCTTGGTCTCTACACCCTGGAACTAGCTTGAAGTATAACACAGATGATAACACAGTTCCCTAAGCTGGGTGTGAGGTCCTTGGTCTCTACTCCCTGGAACTAGCTTGAGGTATAACACAGATGATAACACAGTTCCCTAAGCTGGGTGTGAGGTCCTTGGTCTCTACACCCTGGAACTAGCTTAAGCATAAACAGAATACAATTCAAATAATCTGGCTAAGTGTGAATTCCCAGGTCCACCTGGTTCAAACACACTGAAGGATCTGACTAGGTCTGAGTGCTTCCACGTAGTGATCGCAACGACAGACAACTTGCAAGTGACCAGCAGGAACTATATATGGAGTAGTGCTCTCCAGCACCACCCCTAATTGCTCAACCAATAGTATCCTGCTCTGGAGTCAGCTGATTGGCGTGGTCAGCTGACTCTTCCTGCTTAGTATAAGAATTCTGCCTCTCAGCGAGCGCGCGTGTATTCCTAAGCCTATGTGCACTAACAGACCCAGCCACACCAGACACACGCTGCCGCGTGCAAACCGCCGCGCTGGACGTGGAACCAGCCGTCTTACTGTTGTTGCATGCGGCGGCTTTTCCGCGTTCTGCCCTGCTACCAAACACACGCTTCCGCGTGCAAACCGCCGCACTGGACGCGGAATCAGCTGCCTGCTCAGTAGCACATGTGGCGGCTTTTCCGCAATCTCTCACAGTACCCCCCCCCCCCCGAGGAGTGGACTCCGGACACCTCCTGCCCGGCTTCTCAGGATGCATGCAACTCCTCTGCATGCATGCAACATTCTGGCACCCAAGTTCTCTCCTCAATGCCATACCCTTTCCAATGCACCAAATACTGCACGGAGTTCTACACAAGTCGGGAGTCAAGAATCTTCTCAATCTCATATTCAGGTTGGTCATCAATCAACACAGGGGGGGGGGGGGAGTGGAATCCACGTGCACTGCCGGCTTGAGCAAGGACACATGGAATGATCTCACACCCCGCATGCTGGCGGGGAGATCAATGGCATAAGTGACATCATTAATTTTCCTTATCACAGGAAACGGACCCACAAATCTGGGACCTAACTTGGGAGACAGTTGCTTCAGAGCCAAATGTCGTGTGGACACCCAGACCAAGTCACCTGGAAGAAACTCCCACTCTATGGACCGTCTTTTATCAGCCTGTTTCTTCTTACTCTGAAAAGCCCTCCTCAAGTTTCTTTCTACCATTCCCCACGTCTGCTTCAAGGACCTCTGCCAATCCTCCAGGGCTGGAAACGGGGTGGCAGCCACTGGCAATTGGGTGAACTTAGGTGATCTTCCAGTCACCACCTGGAATGGAGAAAAACCTGAGGAGGAGCTCCTCAAGTTGTTGTGGGCAAATTCTGCAAATGGCAGGCATTTAACCCAGTCAGTTTGAACATCTGCCATATAACATCTCAAAAACTGTTCCAGAGACTAATTGGTTCTCTCGGTCTGGCCATTGGTCTGTGGGTGGTAGCCTGATGAAAAAGATATCTCCATGTCTAACTGATGGCAGAAAGCCCTCCAAAACTTAGAAACAAATTGAACTCCCCGATCTGACACTATATTTTCCGGAATGCCATGCAGCCGGAAAATATGTTGGATGAAGAGATCGGCCAACTCCTGGGGAGTCCTTTCAGGGGGACAAAGTGGGCCATCTTGCTGAAACGATCGACTACCACCCAAATGACCGTCATGCCTTCAGACCTAGGGAGTTCGCCCACAAAATCCATGGACAGATGGGTCCATGGTTCCCTCGGGACTGGCAGTGGTTGTAATGTCCCAACAGGTGCCTGACGGGAGGGTTTGCTTCTCGCACACACTGCACATTCTCTTACATACTCTTTGCAGTCAGTTGCCAATGAAGGCCACCAGGCACATCTCGCTACGAGGTCCTGAGTTCTGGTGGCTCCAGGATGCCCAGCATTCTTGTGAGAATGAAACAACTGCAGTATTTGTAGACGAAAAGGCAGTGGTACAAACATGACTCCTGCAGGCTTTCCCTCAGGAACATCCTGTTGGAACGGACTTAACTTCTTAGTCCAGTCCCTCCAGGTCTCAGTGGCGGCCAAAACCACTTTCTGCAGCAGAATGGTCTCTGGGTCTGAGGGCTGTGCTGTCTCGGGCTCAAAACATCTGGACAAAGCATCAGCTTTGATGTTTTTACTACCAGGGGTATACGTGATTACAAATCTGAATCTCGAGAAGAACAATGACCACCGAGCCTGTCGGGGGCTAAGTCTCTTAGCGCCCTCAATGTACTCCAAATTCTTGTGGTCAGTATAGACAGTAATGGTATGTTCTGCACCCTCTAGCCAATGTCGCCATTCCTTAAAGGCCAACTTAATGGCTAGAAGTTCCCTATTGCCTATATCGTAGTTTTTCTCAGTGGGTGAAAACCTACGTGAAAAATAGGCACAGGGGTGTAACTTTCCCTGCAACCCAGAATGCTGAGACAGCACAGCCCCTACCCCTACCTCTGAGGCATCTACCTCCACAATAAAGGGGAAGGTGGTGTCAACATGTCTCAAAATGGGTGCAGTACAGATCAATTTCTTTAGAGTGGAGAAAGCATCATGGGCCTCAGGGGACCAGTGGTGAGTATCTGCCCCTTTCTTTGTGAGACTGGTGAGAGGTGAGATCACCGTAGAGTACCCCTTTATGAACCTTCTGTAGTAGTTAGCGAACCCCAGGAATCTCTGGAGAGCCTTCAATCCCACAGGTTGAGGCCAATCTAACACAGCTGAAACTTTCCCAGGGTCCATAGAGAGGCCAGAGGTTGAAATTATGTACCCTAGAAAGGCGACAGAGGTCACTTCAAATATGCATTTCTCCAGCTTAGTGTACAGCATGTTTTGTCTCAACTTCCGTAACACAAACTTAACATGATCTATGTGCTCTGAGAGGTTGGACGAGAAAATTAGAATTTCATCTAAGTATACCAAGACTAATTTGCCCAACACCTCTCTAAAGACCTCATTGATCAGTTCTTGAAAGTCGGCCGGGGCATTACACAACCCCACAACCCAGGGCCGGGCCGAGGCATAGGCTGGAGAGGCTCCAGCCTCAGGGCGCAGTGTAGGAGGGGGCGCACAATTCATTCAGCTGTCATTCCTAATTGTGTATGAAGCAGAAAGAGATAAGAAAAGGGGATACATAGCAGTGACTGCAAGCCAGATAACTAGATATTAAGGTGTTGGGGAGGTTGTGGGCCCTGGGGCCCTCTTGGTCTAATAGCAATCAGTGTGTGACAGCTGGGATGGGAGGGATGGAGGGGCGCACTTTGGTATCTCAGCCTTGGGTGCTGGAGGACCTTGTCCCTGCTCTGACACAACCCGAAAGGCATCACTAGGTACTCGTAATGCCCGTTGGGTGTGTTAAAGGCTGTCTTCCATTCATCACCGTCCCTGATTCGCACAAGGTTGTAAGCACCCCTCAGATCCAATTTCGAAAAAATCTTAGCATTGGTGACTCGAGTAAACAAATCGTCTATTAACTGCAAAGGATAGCGATTTTTTACTGTGATTTTATTTAAGCCCCGATAGTCAATGCAAGGGCGTAGGCCACCATCCTTCTTTTTCACAAACAAGAACCCTGCCCCGGCCGGAGATCGAGAAGGGTGAATAAAACCTTTAGCTAAGTTTTCTCTGATGTATTCCTGCATGGCCAATTTCTCTGGCCCAGATAAGTTATAGAGATGACCTCTAGGGGGCATACAACCAGACCTAAGATCAATGGGGCAATCAAAGGGACGGTGTGGAGGAAGTTTATCTGTTGACTTAGGGGAGAATACCTCTGCAAATTCTGAATATTGATCTGGCAATCCCTCCATGTGAATCTTGGTTTTACCAAAGGTTACTTTTGCAAGACAATGATGATAGCAGTGGGCAGACCAGCTGGTTAGCTGACCCGTGGCCCAATTGATCTGAGGCGAGTGAATCTGTAACCATGGCATGCCAAGAATGATCATGGAGGTTGCCATTCATAACACAAAAAATGATAAACTTTCTTTATGCAAGACCCCTATTGTGACCCCCAAATCTGGGGTCTGGGAAAGAGGGTGATTATTCTGCAGAGGGGAATCATCCACCGCAGTGACCCGAATCTGTTCTTTTAAAGGGGAGATCGGGATCCCCAATTTCTTAGCAAATTCGTAATCCATAAAATTAGCTGCTGAGCCTGAATCAATGAAGGCTTCAGTAGTCTCTGTCTTATCTGGCCAAGATATAGTGCAAGGGAGAAGAAAACGTTTATCATCGAGAGGTAACGACTGCTCGCCTAGGGTATTACCTCCAACTACACCTAGGCGGCAGCGTTTCCCGACATCTTGGGACAATTCTGTACCTTATGACCCCCCTCTGCACAGTAAAGACAGAGCTGCTCTGTTTCCCTGCGTCTCCGTTCCACCTGAGACAATTTCGACCGACCAATCTGCATTGGTTCCGGTGAAGGCGAAGCAGGTGGAGATGGAACAGAAGGAGACGTTACGTAGGACAAGTATCTCACATTGTTCCTACCCCGGGTCTATCTTTGGTATCGTACACGACGGTCAATTCTGATGGCCAATGAAATGGCCTCATCGAGAGACTCGGGCTCAGGATGACTCAACATTAAGTCTGAGACCGCGTCTGACAGCCCTGATGAAAAACAGTCTAATAAAGCGAATGAGCCCCATCTGGCTGAAACTGCCCACTTCCTGAACTCAGCTGCGTAATTTTCGACCTCTCTGCCCTGCCGCAACATCTTGAGCTTCCGCTCAGCGGTAGAAGCAATATCTGGATCATCGTAAATTATGGCCACAGCGTCAAAAAATGCCTCAACTGAAACTAACGCACTATCACCTGGCTGGAGACTATATGCCCAAGTCTGGGAATCTCCTGATAATAGTGTCTTGATAAACGTAATTTTCTGTGCTACAGTTCCTGAGGAACTAGGTCTCAACTCAAAGTATGACAACACTCGATTTTTAAAGTTTCGGAAGTCCGATCTGTGGCCAGAAAACCTTTCAGGTACTGACATACGTATGTCTGTGCTAGGAGGAGATCGCACTGTACCCACAGCCATCTGTAGGGCTTGCGCAGACCCATTTAAGGTGTTGATCTGGGTCTGATGATTGTTCAGCACCAAGATGAAATTTTCCACCAAGGTGGTAAGTGCATCGAGACGGCTGCGGAGTGCGTCCATTTGGGTTTGGTCTGCCGTTCTGTAACGATCGGTGTCCGCACGCAGAGAGAATCTGATCATTGGTGATCTGCAGTATCACCAAGAATGCAGATATATACCTGATTATTGATGATCTGCAGAATCACCGATAATACAGATATATTGCTAACCTCTGGACACCTTTTGGTATGTGAGTGTTTGGTGCAACAGTAGTACTTTGAGTAATGCACCTGCTGAGCAGGTGATAATAGACAGTAAAGAGACACTGCTCTGGGAGCACAGGAACCTTCCAGCAGCCTGAGGCTCTCCAAGGGGAGGAGTCAGGCTGGAGACAGGAAGGGCCAGAGAGTGAGTGACACCTAAAGATGGATGTCACTATCTGATCTGGAGACTATCTCTTAAGGGGAGAGATAGCTCTCGAGGTCGGGCATGCTGGGTCGGCAACACACTGACAGATAAAGTACAAAGACAGAAGGCTGATTCGGTATCCAAGTCAAGCAGGGTCTGGCAATGGAATATCAGATATGCGAGGTACCGAATCAGAAGACAGAGGAGTAGTCAGAAAAGCTATAAGTCATAACATATCTCAAACAATGCCTAATCTGGGTGCGAGGTCCTTGGTCTCAGCACCCTGGAACTAGTCTGAAGTATACACAGATGATAATACAGTTCCCTAAGCTGGGTGTGAGGTCCTTGGTCTCTAAACCCTGGAACTAGCTTAAGTATAACACAGATGATAACACAGTTCCCTAAGCTGGGTGTGAGGTCCTTGTTCTCTACACCCTAGAACTAGCTTAAGCATAAACAGAATACAATTCAAATAATCTGGCTAAGTGTGAATTCCCAGGTCCACCTGGTTCAAACACACTGAAGGATCTGACTAGGTCTGAGTGCTTCCACGTAGTGATCGCAACGGCAGACAACTTGCAATTGACCAGCAGGAACTATATATGGAGTAGTGTTCTCCAGCACCACCTCTAATTGCTCAACCAATAGTATCCTGCTCTGGAGTCAGCTGATCGGCGTGGTCAGCTGACTCTTCCTGCTTAGTATAAGAATTCTGTCTCTCAGCGCGCACGCGTGTATTCCTAAGCCTATGTGCACTAACAGACCCAGCCACACCAGACACATGCTGCCGCGTGCAAACCACCGCGCTGGACACGGAACCAGCCGCCTTACTGTTGTTGCATGCGGCGGCTTTTCCGCGTTCTGCCCTGCTACCAAACACACACTTTCGCGTGCAAACCGCCGCACTGGACGCTAAATCAGCCGCCTGCTCAGTAGCACATGCGGCGGCTTTTCCGCGATCTCTCTCAAAAAGCAGACAAGATGTCCTGTTTTTTATATATAGGTTAACACATTTATTATACGGTACCCCAGACAGAAATGCAACGCATTTCGCAGGTCAAGCCCGCTTCATCAGGCAAAAATGGGGACAACTGTAAACAAAAACAAGAACAATAAACAATAATGGCTATAATGAGGAAGGCTATACAGTTACTGCAGACTGACAGTTATTAATTAGAAAAGTACTAATAACATTCTGGAAACAAAAGTACACAAGTGGTGTCGTTTAGGGAAAACATACTGTTTAGAGATTATACGTGGGCAAGGTGGGGAGCCGGGGGGGGGGGGGGCTCCCCACCTACAAAAACCACCAGGCAGACCTATCATTTCTGGCATGAACTCCTTCACTTGTAATCTATCAAAATATCTGGATCAACACTTGCAACCACTTGTACGGTCCCTTCCCTCTTATCTTAAAGATTCCCAACAGCTCATCCATCTTCTACGTGATATCACCTGGCATACAGACTTTGTCTGGCTCACATGTGACGTCACAGCCCTCTATACAAACATAACTCACCCCTATGGTCCCCAAGCCCTACTACATGCCCTAGCCACCAATCCACTAATGCCCACCACACAACAAACCTTCCTACTACAATGCGCAGAATTTATACTTCATAAAAACATTTTTACTTTTAACGACAAAATTTACCATCAGACAAGCGGTACGGCAATGGGAAGCTCATTTGCCCCCTCATATGCCAACCTCACCATGGGCCTTCTTGAAAAACTAAAATTTTCCCCGCACAACCCATTTGCCAATAATATAATATTTTACAAACGTTACATAGACAACCTCATCTTCATCTGGAAAGGAGATGGTCTTCTCATTCCAAAATTCGTCAGCTATCTCAATTCCAACCCAGCAGAACTCCAGTTCACATTCCACCATCACCCCCTGTCCATAGAATTCCTAGACCTTACATTATATATTGAATCAAACTGCATTAAAACCAAGACGTATTTTAAACCGGTTGATGCCAATAATTACATACATTTCAACAGTTTCCACCACCACCCATGGATAACCAACACCCCCTACAGTCAGTACAGAAGGATTCATAGGAATTGCACCGATTCAGCACAGTTTGATTTACAATCTGAAGTCCTCACTAGAAAATTCATAGACCGACAATACCCGAGAAAACTTATCAGGGATGCCAGACATAGAGCCAAACACCCCCATCCACCCTCAGACGTGCTTCCACAGACCAAGAATAGTGACCCACCAAGATTCATTACTCGTTACAATGCCCAACACATCACCATACGTAATATACTAAAAAATAGATGGGACATCCTCATGCAGGACCCCTTTTTGCGACCCCTGCTACCCAAAACAGCATCAGTTACCTTCAGGAGGGCTCCCAATCTTCGTAATCTTATAGCACCCAGCAAACTACGCGCACTTAACAACCCACTCCCCCCCCCACCCGACAACCACAGGAGCCTGGCTGCTCCCCATGCATGAAAAATCGGTGTTTAGCATGCCAATATTTTACAGTCTGGTTCATCCTTTACGTCAACTATTACAGGTATTGAGTACCCCATAAAGAAACATCTCTCTTGTGAATCCAAGCAGTGTTGCTCGGATACCTCATTATCCTATTCGAGTTTGGTCGAATTCGGATAGTAAACTATCCGAATTCACTCGAAGTTCAATATCCGATGTAATCGAATATCCGATTCGACCTCGGATATCCGACGTCACTATCCGAGTCTGTATTCGAGTAAAATATTCGAGCTGGCCTTAAATAGCTTGTAAAACTTGTTTGGAGGTCAATGATGCATGAAACCACCTTTTTTTATGAAAAAAAACATCAAGTGATTAGGTGGTGATGTAGTAGTTATAAAAAGGGTATCAAAACTAGTAAATTAACTTCATGAAAAGTGTTTGCATGAGAAGGTGTGTCCAAAATGGTTTTAAGTTGGAAGTCTTCATTTACGTCGTCTTCATCTTCTTCTTCTATATCTTCTTCTTCTTCTATATCTTCTTCTTCTTCTTCTATATCTTCATCTTCTTCTATCTCTTCTTCTTCCTCTTCTTCTTCTATATCTTCTTCTTCTTCTTCTTCTTCTATATCTTCTTCTTCTATATCTTCTTCTTCTTCTTCTATATCTTCTTCTTCTTCTATATCTTCTTCTTCTTCTTCTTCTTCTATATCTTCTTCTTCTATATCTTCTTCTTCTTCTATTTCTTCTTCTTCTATATCTTCTTCTTCTTCTATATCTTCTTCTTCTTCTATATCTTCTTCTATATCTTCTTCTTCTATATCTTCTTCTTCTATATCTTCTTCTTCCTCTTCTTCTCTATCATTATATTATGTGTCTTTGTTTTCCTTTCTTTTGTAATATTTTTTTACTTCATTTGTGGAAATATTTTATTTTACTAACACCATAGTTATATTTGTGTTGATGGCATAATAGGTAGGTAGTGGCACATTGCAAGCCACAGCGCCTTTTTCTGTGTACCCTGGCGGTGGTAAAACACAGACATCAGCAGGAGGAGGAAGTAGTTGCAAGCTTGCTGCTATTTGTAGTGTGTGGTAATAGTCGGTCGTTACTCGGTAGGAGAGTGGGTGGGCAGGGGGCAGCAGAAAATAGTTTTTCTTCTGTTCTCCCTGGCAGTGGTAGCAGCACACATACATTAGAAGCTCAATGCAGCTACAGGAGGAGGAGTAATGTGTGTCAGGCAGTGTGATGTGACTGACATAATAGGCCCTGGTTCCTAGCGGTGGTTCCAGGGCCGTAAATGAACATCATGAGGTTGCAGACAGCGGTCGTGAAGCCCACATTGTGTCCAATACACAATTGGGACAGCACAGTTTTCAACCCGGACACCTCTAAATTAATTACATTTTTTTTTAAATTATTGCAGCTATTGTTGAGCGTAATAGCTGGTGGCGCATGGGCAGCAGCACCTTGTAATGTGTTCCCTGGCAGTGGAGAGGAGACATAGACAGCAGGAGGAAATATAACAGCAGGCAGCGTGAGGAGGATAAGTGTGTGGCAGACTGACATTTGGCAGCAGGCAGGAGGGCAGGCAGCGAGACATAGTAGGCCCTGGTTCCTAGCGGTGGTTCCAGGGCCGTAAATACACAGCATGAGGTTCCAGACAGCGGTCGTGAAGCCCACATTGTGTCCAATACACAATTGGGACAACACAGTTTTCAACCCGGACACCTCTAAAATAATTTAAAAAAAAATGTTTTCAAATTAATGCAGCTATTGTTGAGCGTAATAGCTGGTGGCGCATGGGCAGCAGCACCTTGTAATGTGTTCCCTGGCAGTGGAGACACAGACAGCAGGATGAAATACAACAGCAGTCACTTCATGTCCCCCTATCGCCGACAACAGGGGCCATGAATTCGCCTTCCACCCAAGCCTGGTTCATTTTGAGAAACGTCAGTCTGTCCACAGACTTGTGAGACAGACGAGATTGCTTCTCAGTGATGACTCCACCGGCTGCACTGAAGCAACGCTCTGACAGTACGCTGGAAGGGGGGCAGGAGAGCACTTCCAGGGCGTACTGCGCAAGCTCGCTCCAGATCGGCAGGTGCTTGACCCAATACTCCATGGGATCAACAGGGGCCACGCTGTCAAGCCCGCTGAAGGACCCCATGTAGTCAGCCACCATGCGGGTCAAGCGCTGCCTGTGACTGGAGAAGGATGCTGCTGCAGGCACCTCCTCTCTAGTCCTTGGCAGCTCTACACTCATGTAGAGCTCTTGGGTCAGAGAAAGCAGGTCTGTGGTGCGCGTGCGCTTGCTGCTGGTGGATGCAGGCACCTACTGCTGCCTCTGTGCTGGCTGGACAGTGGGGGTGGATGTCTGAGGGAAGGCTTCCTCCAAGCGCTCAACAAGGGACAGCTGCAAATCCCTCATTTGTTGCGCACGGTCTCCTCCTGCAGGCAGGAACTGGCTGAGCTTCCTCTTCAGACGTGGGTCCAGCATCATGCAGATCCAGATGTCCTCCCTCTGCTTCATCTGGATCACCCTTGGGTCCTTGCGCAGGCACCTCAGCATGTGCGCTGCCATTGGGAAGAGTCTGGCCACGTCTGTTGGCACATCATCGGCATCCCCAGAGCCGAGAGTGCTGTCTTCCTCTTCCTCTGCCCCCTCCACCTCATCCTCTCTCCACCCCCGCACCAGTCCAGCTGCGCTCTGCTGCTCCCGCTCATCAGCAGCAAGGTCAGGGACCTCCACCAACTCCGAGCCCTCCTCCTCAGAGGTGGCCTGTGAAGCTGCCTGCAGCTCCTGCTGGTCCAAGGATGCCGCTCCCTCTTCCAGCAGTGCATACAGGGCCCTGTCCAGCACACACACCATGGGCACCCACTCGCACACCATTGCATGGTCCCTGCTCACCATGTTGGTGGCCTGCAGGAAGGGTGCCAGGACTGAGCACACCTGCTGCATGTGCCCCCAGTCCTCCGTGGAGATGATGGACGGGAGTTTGGTGGCGGCACACCCAGTTGCAGTGAGGGAGGCAACTGTTGTTCGTGCAACGTACTGGCTGACAGCCTGCCTCTGTTCAACCAGACGCTCCAACATCGCCAGGGTGGAGTTCCAGCGAGTTGGAACATCGAGCATGAGCCGGTGCTGTGGCAGGTGCAGCTCCTTCTGCACCTCTTCCAGGCTCGCCACGGCTGCAGGCGAGTGGCGGAAGTGACGCACAACCTTCCTTGCTGCCTCAAGGAGTCGGTCCATCCCCTGGTAGGTCCGCAGGAACTTTTGGACTACCAGGTTTAGGACGTGCGCCAGGCAGGGGATGTGGTCAGGTCTCCCCTGCTGAGTGCAGCAACCAGGTTTGCCCCATTGTCGGACACCACCTCTCCGACTCTGAGGCCTCTGGGGGTCAGCCAATTCCTCTCCTGCTCTCGGAGTTTGGCCAGGACTTGGTTCGCCGTCAGTTTGGTCTTCCCCAGGCTGACCAATTCCAGCAGCGCTTGGCAGTGGCGGGGCTTCACGCTGCTGCTGAGGCGGGGGGTTTGGGCTGGTGTGCCGGAGGATGGAAGTGGATCAGAGGAACCTGCTGCTGTTCCGCTGACCCTGCATGGTGGCACCACCCACTGCGTTGTTGGTGCTGCTGCTGCTCTGACAGTGCCCGATGCTGCTCCCCCCTCCTCACCCCCTTCCACCAAGCTTACCCAATGCACGGTGAAGGACAGATAGCGGCCTGTCCCAAACCGGCTGCTCCACGAGTCCATGGTGACGTGGACCCGTTGACCCACCGCGTGCTCCAGCCCTCTCCCGACATTGGCCATCACAGAGCGGTGAATTGCAGGGATGGCCGTGCGTGCAAAATAATGTCGGCTGGGGATTGGCCAATCGGGGGCTGCACACATCAGGAGTGCACGCATGTCGCTCCCCTCCTGCACAAGGGAATAAGGCAGGAGTTGGGAGCACATGGCCCGTGCCAGCAAGCCGTTCAGCTGCCGCACGCGACGGCTGCTGGGAGGCAGAACCCTGACCACCCCCTGGAAGGTGTCGCTGAGCAGGGTCTAGCGAGGCCTTTTGCTGGCACGGGAAGCAGAGGGAGCAGAGGAGGCCACTGAGGACTGGCTGCCAGAACAGGCCTCAGTGTCGGCGGCAGGAGTTGCAGAGGGAGGAGGAGCAGTGCGTTGCTGACGCACTCCTGCTGCCGACGGCTTCGCAGTGGTGGCGGGTCTGCCACTGCCACTGCCAGCTTCCTTCAACTTCACGAACGCCTCATGCTCGTGAAAGTGTTTCCCTGCAAGGTGGTTGACCAGAGAGGTGGTGCCAAACACAGAGGGCTCCTTCCCTCTGCTGAGCTGCTTGCGGCACTGGTTGCAGGTGGCATACTTGCACTCCAAATATGGAAGGGTGAAAAAATTCCATATCGGGGAGGTGAAGTTGCCCCTTCGGCTGGAAGGTGCTGCTAGTCTCCCTGTGGTGGTTGGGGGGGGGGTTCTTGGTGCGGCTGGTGGTGGCACTGGCAGAACTCTTCTCCTGATCAGCACGCTGTGTGGCCTGCATACCACGCCCACTTGTGATCCTGCCCATGCCTGCTATGCTGATCCTTCTAGCAAGGCCTGCAGACGCATCCTCCTCCTCCTCCTCCTCCTCCTCCTCCTCCTCCTCAGAGCTGATGACATCCCCACTCCCAGGACCTGGCACCCAGTCTTTGTCCTGCACCCTGTCATCATCATCCTCCCCCTCCGCAAACATGTCCTGCTGGGATCCCCCAAACTCCCCTTCTGCATGCATGGGCGGATGGACTGTCACCACTGTCTGACTGTCCAAAGCATCATCCCCCAAAGTGCCCATGAGCATTCCTTCCTCTGCCAATTCTTCCGCAACAGCACTCCATAACTCCGTTGTGCTTGGGGATAAGAAGGTGCTGAGTGACAGGGTGCTGAATGATGTCGCCCGCTGGGGCTGGAGAACTGCACTCCTCCTCCTCCTCCTGCTCCCCAGGCAGTGCTGGTCGGCTGCTGCTGCTCTTGCGAACAGGAGTGGTGGCGGGAGTGGAGGACTCTGTTCCAGAGCTAATGGTGGCCTGCTCATCCACCATCAGTTCCACCACCAGCGTCTGCGTCCTTCTCCTCAATAGGACGGCTACGACCTGGCGGTGGGAGGAACATCTGGGCCACACGCTGCTGCTGCTGTGTCTCTGCAGCGTGACTCCCAGCTGTTGGGCGGCCAAGGCGTCCACGGCCAGTGGCTAATGGTGGAATAGCCACTGGTGCAGACGCAGAACTGCGCATGGTGGTGGTGGCGCGGCAGCCACGCCCACGACCTCCTCTCTTGGCGATGCCCTTGCTGCCCTTGCTGCCCCTGCCCAAACCGCGGCTGCCAGTGCCAGACATCGTATATTTTTAATATTATACAAATGAAAAATAAAACTTATGTATGTAAAGGCTGGTGGGACAAGTGGGGTACTTTAATGGGGTGGGACTGGTGGTGGTGGGTGTGTGAGGTGACGGACAGGTGTACTCTACAGCAGAGATCGGTGTAGCGCTAACGAGAGAGTGCGCAGTGCGCACACAAAGACCCTAGCTGACGCTGACTGACGGTGTCCCTATACACAGACTACAGTACAAGTGTAACGATTGTGGAATTCCCTCCGTGATCAGCGCACAAGACGTGCGCTGACACTGCGGAAATCCTCCACAAGCGTGTAATTTGAGGGAACCCAGCAAAAGGTGCAATGCACCTGTAGAGGGAAATTCCTGTCGACAGGTGGAGCTGTGGAGTGCAGAGGAACAGCTCCTCTGCCCTGCCACAGATGCCAGACAGGAATTGTACGAAGGGAAGAAACGCAGGGCAAGATATCCCTGAAAGAGAGAGATCAAAGGGACAGAGGGTATGTGTGTCCACCAAACTAGTCGCCACCATGCGACGATCAGAATCAGAATCAGAATCAGAATCAGTTTTATTTCGCCAAGTACAGCAAGAGCCATAATCGGAATTATTTGTGGTACACATGGCATAGACAGATACAACAGCACATACAATTTGAAATGCAGTAATCAGATATACAGAGGAGGCAGCGACGGGGACCAGCTGTCGACCCGGCAATTATGAGTGCAGGCCGGACTGGGGAAAGTCAGAGTTCAGTGACCGAACGGCCTGGGGAAAGAAGGTGTTCTTCCGCCTGGTGGTTTTGGATGGTATAGTCCTGAAGCGGCGGCCCAACGGGAGGAGCCTGAAGTAGTGGCTGCCAGGGTGAGAGGGGTCACGGGAGATCATGGTGGCCCTCTTACTCAATCTAGCGGAGTGGAGGAGATCAAGAGGTGGAAGAGGAGACCCGATGATTCTCTCTGCATCAGCTATGACCCTCTGCAGTTTATGTTTATCACTGGCCGATGCACCCGCGTACCAAACAATTACTGAGGAGCAGAGGATGGATTCTATGGTGGCGGTATAGAAGCTGGCCAGCAGCTCCCGTGGCATGCCAAATCTCTTCAGTTGGCGCAGGAAGAACAGCCTCTGTTGGGATTTCTTTTGAATTTTAGTGGTGTTCTGCCCCCATTTCAGATTATTGGTGAGAGTCGTGCCGAGGAACCGAACCGATGACACTATAGAAACTTCTGTTCCTCCAATGAGGACAGGCGAGGGGGGGGAGGGTTCCTCCTGAAGTCTACAACTAGTTCAACAGTCTTTGCTGTGTTGAGAACTAGGTTGTTCTCCCTGCACCAATTGCATATTCTCTCGACCTCGCTCCGGTATTCATGCTCTCCGTTGCTTCCAATTAGGCCAATAATGGTGGTGTCATCCGCAAATTTGATGACCTTCACAGAGTCAGCGGATGAGATACAGTCGTTGGTATAAAGGGAGAACAGTAGAGGTGACAGAACACAGCCTTGTGGAGCCCCAGTATTGGTGGTTCGAATGCTGGAGTAATAGTTGCCGAGCTTCACCTGTTGTGTTCTATTTGTCAGGAAGTCCTTGATCCATGCTCGGAGAGTGGGATCAACTCCGAGCTGTGTCAGATTGGTGATCAGGATGTCAGGGCAGATCGTGTTGAACGCTGAGCTAAAGTCTAGGAACAGGATCCTGGCATAGGAGGCCGGCCTGTCTAAGTGCTCAGTGATGTGTGCCACGCTGACATTGATGGCATCCTCCACGGATCTGTTTGCCCTATATGCAAATTGGAGCGGGTCTAAAAGGGCGTCTGTGGACCTCTTCAGGTGGGCAAGGACCAGCCGCTCGAGGAGCTTCATGATGTTAGAGGTTAGGGCCACTGGGCGGAAGTTATTGTGCTCGGAACTGCCTGTTTTTTTTGGGACTGGTACAATTATGGACCTCTTGAAACAGGAGGGGACTGTACCATCAGATAATGACTGCTTAAACAAGGAGGTGAGCACAGGGGCTAGCTGATCGGCGCAGGTTCGCAGGCAGACAGACGACACTCCGTCCGGGCCGGAAGATTTCCTGGGATTCAGCTTCCGGAGGTGCCGGAGTACCTCGATGAACACACAACCATGAAGACAAAGTGAGAAGGCAATCGCCAGAGATGGCGATTGCTAACAGCGACACAAGACCGAATAAGCACAGATGAGGAATGTATGTATGTCCACCAATCTAGCCGCCAACCTGCGACGGTGGACACACAACAGAAGAAACCAAGTGAGAACGCAATCGCAAGAGAAGCGATTGCGGAAGAGAATGAGCACAAGGACAGATTGTATGTGTGTGCACCAAACTAGTCGCCAACCCGCGACGGTGCATACACAACAGCAGATATGAAGTAGGAACGCAATCGTGAGAGAGGCGATTGCCAGAGGTGACACAAGGCTACAGCAAGGCAGAACACGAGAGTAGCAAAGGCACAGCAAATCATACAATGAGAAGATAAGGAAAATAACAAACGCTAACTGAACGCGAACACCGCACTCATTCGCAACAGTGCACGCGTTTATGCGCGGTCCCTGCGTGATAAGCACAACAAAGACAAGCACGCCTAACTAACCACCAACAGACAAACATGAAACAGAGGACGCGAGCGCTTGCTTAACAGTTACTTCACCGAGCCTCCAGCAAGCGTTCGTAGCAGACAAGACAGATACACGAAAACAGGAATAAGTGAGAGATAACAGCAAGAGAGATGGAGATCAGACGGATCCACAGCACTAGCGCTAGGCGAGTGCGATCCAGGCAAGACAGATAGAGGAGATAGCTGGTAGCAACCGCTGCTCAAGCTATACTCCAAGAACAAAGATCAGAACGACTTCCTGTCGGCCACCGCTGGGACAGGACAATCACAACAGACAAACAAAACAGATATGCAATCCTAACTGCACTAGGGAATCTGCCTAGTGCAGTCCCAGGAATTACTCTAAGCTAATCTTCAAACAATGAGCAAGGCTGACACTCCACGAGAGTTACACAGGACTAACCCTTATGACCAGCAAAGGACTCAGGGAAACATAGCTCTTTATACTGCCAGTCATCAAAGGAGGCAGGTAGGGGATTTGCATAACGAGTGTATGCAAATTCCTCAGCAGCAGAACAGACCAGAAACTTGTAATGGAAAGACAGGTCTCTCTTGCAGAGACCTGCAGCCCACAGACTAGAGGAATGGTCAAACAGCTGTCTGCCAGTGCATCCAGCTGAGCGTATCATTACAACAAGTCAGCGAATACACAATAGAAGTAATATATAAACAATAGGACGGGTGTAGCACTAACGAGAGGGTGCGGACAGTGCAGACGTGCACTGCGCACACAAAGACCCTAGGTAACGCGGTGACGGACGGTACCTATACACAGACTAGAGTACAGTACACTACAGTACTACTAACTAAACAATAGAAGAATCTAGCTAAATAATACAACAGGTGTGACTAGATTACAGAGAGCAGATACAGCAGGACAGGTATAGCAGTAAAGCTGGGCCTTGCTAACTACAAAATAGTACAAATCTATCTAACACAGAAGTAGTAGTAGTACAGGAGTAGAGTAGGACAGGTGATAGCACAGGTGAGGTAACTAGAGACTAGAGCACAGAGCAGGGCAGGCTGCCTTGCCTAGGCACAGGGCCTAACTGCTGGCTGCAGGCCTGCAGCAGCCCCAGTGACAGTCTCTCCCCCTCCCTAGTCCCCCTAGTAATCACCCAAACTAAACTGCCTAAAATACAATCTATCTACAATACAAAGCAATACAGTTGAAGATCAAGTGTTGGAGTGTAAAAACGCTAGGTTTAGAACAATAGCACTGCACTTGCACACAGACAAAAAGAACTGGAGCAGTCTCTCAGTACTATCAGTCAGTAAGTCGCAAGCAGGACGAGTGAGGCAAGATGGCGTCCGCTATTTATAGAGGGGGGCTTGGCCAGGCTCCCCCTCTGTGATTGGCTGCAGTCAGAGGGCTGGGAGCCCTCTGATTCGCTTGTCAGGACTCGAGGTGACGTCTGGCGTGACGCTATCCGAGCTTGTGACGCTATCCGAGCTTGGATAGCTAGGATATCTCCGGATATCTGATTGCTATCCGAGTGCGCTCGGATAGCACAGCCCGGATAGCTAATACTATTCGAGCTCGGTATTCGAGCTCGAATAGTGAAAAAAGAGCTAGGATATCCGAGTAACTCGGATATCCTAGCTCAGATGAGCATCACTAAATCCAAGTACGTCATCTATCTCATCTCATGTCCCTGCCCCCTCCAGTATGTGGGGAGAACCACTCAATTCGCACGGTGTAGAATTGGACAACACAAACGAAACATTACCAACAGGTTCCCCCTCCACAGCGTCTCACGGCACTTTAGCACCCATCACGAGCACAACCCACTTTTCTTCAATATCATACTGATTGACTCAGTGGATGCCAAAATGCCGAAGGCTTCCGAACAATTGAAAAAATATGAAATGTATTGGATCCAAACTCTCAAAACCCTCATTCCAGAAGTGTTAAATGAAGTACTAGAAAAAATTTATTAAACACCCCCACTCCGTTTTCTTTTAACCAGTCGCTCTCTCTTATCCCTATTTTTATCCTTGTTTTTATTATGAATTTTGTTTGCTCTTATCCCTATTTTTATTCTTGTTATTATCCTTGTTTTTATTATGGCATTTGTTGGCACTTTTTATTAGTGTTTGTATCCTCGTTAGTATGTCTTCAGTTGGTACCTATGTAATGGCAACATGAAAGTATATATGGGGGCCTTGAATCACGGTCTCATCGTGACCACACCTGTAATTTGGACTATATCATGTAGCTCCTTTTTGTAACTATGTAATTTTTTATCCTATTTTATTGCTGTGTTCATATATAGCTTTTAGTTTTACTCTGTTCTTATTAGTGTTGGGCGAACAGTGTTCGCCACTGTTCGGGTTCTGCAGAACATCACCCTGTTCGGGTGATGTTCGGGTTCGGCCGAACACCTGATGGTGTTCGGCCAAACTGTTCGGCCATATGGTCGAACTAAGAGCGCATGGCCGAACGTTCCCCGAACGTTCGGCTAGCGCTGTGATTGGCCGAACGGGTCACGTGTAGTGTTGGGCGAACATCTAGATGTTCGGGTTCGGGCCGAACATGGCCGCGATGTTCGGGTGTTCGAGCCGAACTCCGAACATAATGGAAGTCAATGGGGACCCGAACTTTCGTGCTTTGTAAAGCCTCCTTATATGCTACATACCCCAAATTTACAGGGTATATGCACCTTGGGAGTGGGTACAAGAGGAAAAAAAAATTAGCAAAAAGAGCTTATAGTTTTTGAGAAAATCGATTTTAAAGTTTCAAAGGGAAAACTGTCTTTTAAATGCGGGAAATGTCTGTTTTCTTTGCACAAGTAACATGCTTTTTGTCGGAATGCAGTCATAAATGTAATACATATAAGAGGTTCCAGGAAAAGGGACCGGTAACGCTAACCCAGCAGCAGCACACGTGATGGAACAGGAGGAGGGTGGCGCAGGAGGAGAAGGCCACGCTTTGAGACACAACAACCCAGGCCTTGCATGAGGACAAGAAGCGTGCGGATAGCAATTTGCGTTTTGTCGCCATGCAGTCATAAATGTAATACAGATGAGAGGTTCAATAAACAGGGACCGGAAACGCTAACCCATCACAGATGTTCATTGTTCATGTTACTTGGTTGGGGTCCGGGAGTGTTGCGTAGTCGTTTCCAATCCAGGATTGATTCATTTTAATTTGAGTCAGACGGTCTGCATTTTCTGTGGAGAGGCAGATACGCCGATCTGTGACAATGCCTCCGGCAGCACTGAAACAGCGTTCCGACATAACGCTGGCTGCCGGGCAAGCCAGCACCTCTATTGCGTACATTGCCAGTTTGTGCCAGGTGTCTAGCTTCGATACCCAATAGTTGAAGGGTGCAGATGGATTGTTCAACACAGCTATGCCATCTGACATGTAGTCCTTGACCATCTTCTCCAGGCGATCGGTGTTGGAGGTGGATCTGCACGCTTGCTGTTCTGTGTGCTGCTGCATGGGTGTCAGAAAATTTTCCCACTCCAAGGACACTGCCGATACCATTCCCTTTTGGGCACTAGCTGCGGCTTGTGTTGTTTGCTGCCCTCCTGGTCGTCCTGGGTTTGCGGAAGTCAGTCTGTCGGCGAACAACTGGCTAGAGGAGGGGGAGGATGTCAATCTCCTCTTTAAAGTCTCCACAAGGGCCTGCTGGTATTCTTCCATTTTGACCTGTCGGACTCTTTCTTCAAGCAGTTTTGGAACATTGTGTTTGTACCGTGGATCCAGAAGGGTATAAACCCAGTAATTGGTGTTGTCCAGAATGCGCACAATGCGTGGGTTGCGTTCAATGCAGTCCTAGGCCGAAGAGGTCAAAGCCTAGGGTCACAAAAACCTGTTTATTTGGGCTATTTCAATGGTAGTGATGGTGACGTACATAAATCTCAGCCATGGCCGTTAGCAACGTCTGAATTTCACGAAATGTCTCATGCAGGTAGAAGACATATTGTTAGACTTGGATTCCAAAGATGGGGTCCCTACATCTCTGCAAACCAGAGTTACAGGGGTCCAAAATTGGTAAAATCCTCCATAGGCTTTCATTGGGCCTCCTATTTACAGGTCCAAAATCTCACATCTTTTCAAAGGGCAATTGATCAGCAGTGGCAAATTTTCTAGCATTGTAGGGACCCTTAGGGGGAACATGACTGGTGAGTTTCGGGCCCCTAAGCCAAAGAGGTCATAGCCTAGGGTCACAAAAACCTGTTTATTTGGGTTATTTCAATGGTAGTGATGGTGACGTACATAAATCTCAGCCATGGCCGTTAGCAACGTCTGAATTTCATGAAATGTCTCATGCAGGTAGAAGACATATTGTTAGACTTGGATTCCAAAGATGGGGTCCCTACATCTCTGCAAACCAGAGTTACAGGGGTCCAAAATTGGTAAAATCCCCCATAGACTTTCATTGCCTCCCTATTTCACTTTCCAAAATCTCACATCTTTTCAAAGGGCAATAGCTCAGCAGTACCAAATTTTCTAGCATTGTAGGGACCCTTAGGGGGAACATGACTGGTGAGTTTCGGGCCCCTAGGCCGAAGAGGTCATAGCCTAGGGTCACAAAAACCTGTTTATTTGGGCTATTTCAATGGTAGTGATGGTGACGTACATAAATCTCAGCTATGGCCGTTAGCAACGTCTGAATTTCACGAAATGTCTCATGCAGGTAGAAGACATATTGTTAGACTTGGATTCCAAAGATGGGGTCCCTACATCTCTGCAAACCAGAGTTACAGGGGTCCAAAATTGGTAAAATCCCCCATAGACTTTCATTGCCTCCCTATTTCACTTTCCAAAATCTCACATCTTTTCAAAGGGCAATGGCTCAGCAGTACCAAATTTTCTAGCATTGTAGGGACCCTTAGGGGGATCATGACTGGTGAGTTTTGCCACTGCTGAGCCATTGCCCTTTGAAATGGTGTGAGATTTTGGAACGGTAAATAGTAGGCCCAATGAAAGCCTATGGGGGATTTTACCAATTTTGGACCCCTGTAACTCTGGTTTGCAGAGATGTAGGGACCCCATCTTTGGAATCCAAGTCTAACAATATGTCTTCTACCTGCATGAGACATTTCGTGAGATTCAGACGTTGCTAACGGCCATTGCTGCGATTTATGTACGCCACCATCACTACCATTGAAATAGCCCAAATAAACAGGTTTTTGTGACCCTAGGCTATGACCTCTTTGGCCTAGGGGCCCGAAACTCACCAGTCATGTTCCCCCTAAGGGTCCCTACAATGCTAGAAAATTTGGTACTGCTGAGCCATTGCCCTTTGAAAAGATGTGAGATTTTGGAAAGTGAAATAGGGAGGCAATGAAAGTCTATAGGGGATTTTACCAATTTTTGACCCCTGTAACTCTAGTTTGCAGAGATGTAGGGACCCCATCTTTGGAATCCAAGTCTAACAATATGTCTTCTACCTGCATGAGACATTTCGTGAAATTCAGACGTTGCTAACGGCCATGGCTGAGATTTATGTACGTCACCATCACTACCATTGAAATAGCCCAAATAAACAGGTTTTTGTGACCCTAGGCTATGACCTCTTCGGCCTAGGACTGCATTGAACGCGACCCAGGCATTGTGCGCATTCTGGACAACACCAATTACTGGGTTTATACCCTTCTGGATCCACGGTACAAACACAATGTTCCAAAACTGCTTGAAGAAAGAGTCCGACAGGTCAAAATGGAAGAATACCAGCAGGCCCTTGTGGAGACTTTAAAGAGGAGATTGACATCCTCCCCCTCCTCTAGCCAGTTGTTCGCCGACAGACTGACTTCCGCAAACCCAGGACGACCAGGAGGGCAGCAAACAACACAAGCCGCAGCTAGTGCCCAAAAGGGAATGGTATCGGCAGTGTCCTTGGAGTGGGAAAATTTTCTGACACCCATGCAGCAGCACACAGAACAGCAAGCGTGCAGATCCACCTCCAACACCGATCGCCTGGAGAAGATGGTCAAGGACTACATGTCAGATGGCATAGCTGTGTTGAACAATCCATCTGCACCCTTCAACTATTGGGTATCGAAGCTAGACACCTGGCACAAACTGGCAATGTACGCAATAGAGGTGCTGGCTTGCCCGGCAGCCAGCGTTATGTCGGAACGCTGTTTTAGTGCTGCCGGAGGCATCGTCACAGATCGGCGTATCCGCCTCTCTACAGAAAATGCAGACCGTCTGACTCAAATTAAAATGAATCAATCCTGGATTGGAAACGACTACGCAACACTCCCGGACCCCAACCAAGTAACATGAACAATGAACATCTGTGATGGGTTAGCGTTTCCGGTCCCTGTTTATTGAACCTCTCATCTGTATTAAATTTATGACTGCATGGCGACAAAACGCAAATTGCTATCCGCACGCTTCTTGTCCTCATGCAAGGCCTGGGTTGTTGTGTCTCAAAGCGTGGCCTTCTCCTGCGCCACCCTCCTCCTGTTCCATCACGTGTGCTGCTGCTGGGTTAGCGTTACCGGTCCCTTTTCCTGGAACCTCTTATATGTATTACATTTATGACTGCATGCCGACAAAAAGCATGTTACCTGTGCAAAGAAAACAGACATTTCCCGCATTTAAAAGACAGTTTTCCCTTTGAAACTTTAAAATCGATTTTCTCAAAAACTATAAGCTCTTTTTGCTGAATTTTTTTTCCTCTTGTACCCACTCCCAAGGTGCACATACCCTGCAAATTTGGGGTATGTAGCATGTAAGGAAGCTTTACAAAGCACGAAAGTTCGGGTCCCCATTGACTTCCATTATGTTCGGAGTTCGGGTCGAACACCCGAACATCGCGGCGATGTTCGGCGAACGTTCGCGAACCCGAACATCTAGGTGTTCGCCCAACACTAGTTCTTATGATGTATGTTTTATGCTTCTAATAGTTTTTATGTCAACCATATATATCTTTACTTAATAGGGCACAATTACCATATACAGAGAAATTATATACCATACGAATCAGCATGAGTTGTGTCCTGTTAAAGATAATCATAATGGTTGTACAAAATTTCTACCACTGGATGGCAGCATAATACCATTCTCACAAAAGCAACTGAATACATCTGTCATAAATGCTTTTAACTTTAATAACCTTCACACACATTGATCCCATACTGTATGTTTAAACCTGCTTATGAGGAGCAGTGGAATTATAACAGCTACACCTGCAAAGTTTTATACACTGCTACATACGAGCAAGATGGGCAACTTGCCCTTTCTGCAAATGGCTTAATGCTTCCACGCATGTGTTGTACACTCCATGCGTACTGCGTCAAGTCTGACGCATGCGTAACACACCCACAGCTCCTGGCGCCCTGATCGCCACGTCACGCACAGTGCGACGTAGGCAGGACGCATCACGCTTGCGCACTACACTTCTTCACATGGTGCGGCGTTCAGGCCACCCCCATAAACACGCCCACTCACAGCGGATTGGTACTCCATCCGCTTACATCACCCCGGCCCACTCCGCACAATACAAGCACGCCGATGATACGGGCGGTGCTCAAAAACACCTGGCATACCCGCATTGGCCAACAGCACCAGTACGCCCAGCTCCTCACGTGGCCACATCCCATTGATCACTATACATCTTCTCCCCACTACAACCCCACCTACTCTCACCCGTTCACGCCCTCCATTCGTTTTTTTCCCTCCACTTCCACATATTTAAAAGGAGACCAGCGCCCACAGCATTACACTGAGGCGCTAATCCTGTTACTACAGATCTCCTGGAAAGTGCTGCTCTTCCCCACACATTTTAATCGGTATTGTCTCCCTCACACTAGGTCTAGTATACATTTACCATACTCAGGTCCTTATGTCTTCAAACTCCCCCACCCGCATATTTTTCCTTGCCTTATACTACACCCCCACATCATTTTCCTTTTATACTAATTACCTCCTTGCTTGATTAACTGTTTTTACCATCTTTACTATACAAGACCTCTGCTCCAATACAATTTCACCTACATGTGGCCATTCTTCCTTTCCTCCTTCCTCCCCCCCCCACTCCACTCCCCCCTCCCCCTCCCCACCTTGCCCACATATAATCTCTAAACAGTATGTTTTCCCTAAACGACACACCACTTGTGTACTTTTGTTTCCAGAATGTTATAGTACTGCTCTAATTAATAACTGTCAGTCTGCAGTAACTGTATAGCCTTCCTCATTATAGCCATTATTGTTTATTGTTATTGTTTTTGTCTACAGTTGTCCCCATTTTTGCCTGATGAAGCGGGCTTGACCTGCGAAAAGCGTTGCATTTCTGTCTGGGGTACCGTATAATAAATGTGTTAACCTATATATAAAAAACAGGACATCTTGTCTGCTTTTGGGCGGCAAGCCCACCACTTCCTCCAAGCACTTTTAAAGATTTTACAAATTTTTATCCTGCTGGCGCCTCTGTTCAATGTTCAAATACAGGTGTTATGGAGGCCCAGGATGCTTCGATAGTGGCCTTAAGCTCATCCAGAGTGTTGGGTCTTGCGTCTCTCAACTTTCTCTTCACAATATCGCACAGATTCTCTATGGGGTTCAGGTCAGGAGAGTTGGCAGGCCAATTGAGCACAGTAATACCATGGTCAGTAAACCATTTACCCGTGGTTTTGGCACTGTGAGCAGGTGCCAGGTCGTGCTGAAAAATGAAATTTTCATCTCCATAAAGCTTTTCAGCAGATGGAAGCATGAAGTGCTCCAAAATCTCCTGATAACTAGCTGCATTGACCCTGCCCTTGATAAAACACAGTGGACCAACACCAGCAGCTGACATGGCACCCCAGACCACCACTGACTGTGGGTACTTGACACTAGACTTCAGGCATTTTGGCATTTCCCTCTCCCCAGTCTTCCTCCAGACTCTGGCACCTTGATTTCCAAATGACATGCAAAAGTTGCTTTCATCTGAAAAAAGTACTTTGGACCACTGAGCAACAGTCCAGTGCTGCTTCTCTGTAGCCCAGGTCAGGTGCTTCTGCCGCTGTTTCTGGTTCAAAAGTGGCTTGACCTGGGGAATGCGGCACCTGTAGCCCATTTCCTGCACACGCCTGTACACGGTGGCTCTGGATGTTTCTACTCCAGACTCAGTCTACTGCTTCCGCAGGTCCCCTAAGGTCTGGAATCGGTCCTTCTCCACAATCTTCCTCAGGGTCCGGTCACCTCTTCTTGTTGTGCAGCGTTTTCTGCCACACTTTTTCCTTCCCACAGACTTCCCACTGAGGTGCCTTGATACAGTACTCTGGGAACAGCCTATTCGTTCAGAAATTTCTTTGTGTCTTACCCTCTTGCTTGAGGGTGTCAATGATGGCCTTCTGGACAGCAGTCAGGTCGGCAGTCTTACCCATGATTTTGGTTTTGAGTAATGAACCAGGCTGGGAGTTTTTAAAAGCCTCAGGAATCGAGAATTAGTTGATTCAGATGATTAGGTTAATAGCTCGTTTAGAGAACCTTTTCATGATATGCTAATTTTTTTAGATAGGAATTTTGGATTTTCATGAGCTGTATGTCAAAATCATCAATATTAAAACAATAAAATGCTTGAACTACTTCAGTTGTGTGTAATGAATCTAAAATATATGAAAGTCTAATGTTTATCAGTACATCACAGAAAATAATGAACTTTATCATAATGTGCTAATTTTTGGAGAAGGACCTGTATGTATGTATGTATGTATGTATGTATGTATGTATATATATATATATATGTATATATATATATATATATATATATATATATATATATATATATATATATATATATATATATATATATATATATATATATATATATACTGTGTATATATATATATATATATATATATATATATATACTGTATATATATATATGTACTGTATAATGACGTGGGGTCCCCCTCCCGAGTCTCTTTATCCCCTGGCCAGAATGCGGAGCCCCGGCCATGTGGAGCTTTGCACCTGAGCTATACTAGCCTGCTTGGTCCATGGTATGGGGGTGGCTCTGGAGAAGAGGGGCAGCCAATCCTAACCCCTCTCCCCCAGAGCCCTTGTCCACTCCATGGAAAAGGGTCTCTTCCCCACCTGCAGTGCCCCAGGAGGAGGTGGGGGCCAACGACGCCCTGGGGAGGGGGGGGGGGTTCATGGTGGTGTCTGGGAGTCAAACTTTAAGAAGGGAACTCCCAGATGCCTTCCCACTCTCCAGAATTAAATGAAATTAAAACACAACAACAAATAAAGTTATTGACTTTCATCACAGCAACAGCATAGGAGATAGGACTTCTTAGGCGTCATCACAGTTTCAGGAGTTTATTCAGTAAACAGATATACAGATGCTTATCTCTACACAGTGAAGCAATTGTTCTGTAGTAAGTCCTCTTTGCGTTCTTTGCATACTTGATCTATCTCTAATAGCTAGATCAGGCCTCTCTTATGTTACATCTATACTACGTGGCACGTAGGGCTATATACAGCACACAGTTAGATAAGATGACAATACATTCCAAAAAGAGTATAGGGTGGAGTCATCAGCCAGAAGTCAGAAGCAGCAGAAGTCAGAAGTGGCTCTCTGGAGCCCGTCAGCTGCTTTAATACCGACTTAAAAGTTAAATGTGACATCATCTGAGCAGGGACGTATCAATAACTCATCGCCTGCTATTGGCTAAGACCCCGTGAGATACCCCATGGTATCATGACAAGCACAGTCTTTACTGCACATGGCCTGAAAAACCCCATGTTCCAGGCACCGGTCATCTTGTTCTGAGGAATAACTTTGTTTGCTGTACTTGGCTCGATGTTTACAGAACAAGACTGCCTATCTACTACCAAACAACAGAGCAGTGGCGTAGCTAAGGAGCTGTGGGCCCAGATGCAAGTTTTACAATGGGGCCCCCCAAGCACCCTATACATAATAATTGATACGGCGCACCAAAACCTGCCAATGGCAACTACAGTGTCAGAGGTGCAAGAAGGGGATGGAGAACAGTTTGTTAATGATTACCACTATTCAAAGTATCTATAGAAGTGATTATTATGAGCACAGGACCAATAGAGAGCTAATACTGTAGTTGAGGGAGGCCCCCTTGGGGCCCCTCTGGCCCAAGGGCCCCGATGCGGTCGCTACCTCTGCACCCCCTATTGCTACGCCCCTGCAACAGAGCAACCTAAACAAAATCATGGTCATGAAAATGTGGTATACATATACTACTCAGAAAGAATTCCATGACTAACACAACCAAGATAGCACACTGCTAATTGATAAAAAATCATAATTTATTAAGGACGTATCCCAAAAAAATTAAAAACAATCATACAACCAGACTGTGAGCGCTGTGTAAATAGTCATCAAATAGTAATAAGTACAATTGTATAGTAAAATTCAGTAAGAAATAGTGATAATCAAACATCAGTGGCCCTGTGCGAGAAAGCCAATCTCCAATAGTATATGTCCTGGATCCCAATACAAAACAATGAGAAACACAGCGGCAACATGAGTAAAACAATAATGATGACCAATGAAGGACTGCTGATCACTATACTTACATGAATAACCCTCAGTGCGACCGGTGGTGGAAAGAACTCACATGTATCGCACCTCCAAGGTGCTTCTTCGGAGATAAAAACAATAAAAAACCGGGAGCCTTAAATACCGCCAACGACCGCCGTACGGAATGAATTGGGAGGTGTGGCCTCACCCTCCTCGGCGCCGCTCTGTCATGCGTGCGGAATGACGCATGCCCTGAGCGGCGTCACCCGGAAATACTGTGTAATAGTAAACAGCAGTCCCTTCGGCATAAATAAACACTGCCGTGTGCCAAAATAATAGATAATGTACAAATATACAGCCAATCGATAATAAAAGACCTGCCACAGATCTACAAAGTATCAAAATTGCACTAAATAAAATTAAATAAACATCGTAACTACATTGCCTATACAAAAATATAAAATTTTGTATAGGCAATGTAGTTACGATGTTTATCTAATTGTATTTAGTGCAATTTTGATACTTTGCAGATCTGTGGCAGGTCTTTTATTATCGATTGGCTGTATATTCGTACATTATTTTTTATTTTGGCATCAGTGAATCAGTGATTTTTTAGTATCACTAGTCACTGGCGCACTGAAGGGGGTATTCCGGGTGTCTGGAACACCCCCCCCCCGAGACCAGAAGGATATGTGTGCGGCGCTGCGGGGGGCCTCGGGTCGGTTGCTGCTGGCGGCGGGCAGAGCTGCGGGGAGAGAAGACACTTACGGTGCCTGGATCCTGCGCGGCTTCCATGTACTTCCTGTCCCGGCGTCTGTCGCTATGGTAACAGCGCCCCCTGTGATGACGTACCGCATGTCATCACAGGGGGAGCTCTTACCGATGCGACGCGCGCTGGGACAAGCAGAAGATAGAAGCTGCGTGCAGGATGAAGGCAGGTAAGTGGAAACTCCTCTCTCCCCGCCCCCTCCCCCCCCCACCTACCTATCCAACATATTCCGGGGAATAGACCTATCTAACCTATACTGGGGCATGTTCCTATCTAAGCTATACTGAGGGGCATATACCTATCTAATCTATACTGGGGCATATACCTATCTAACCTATACTGGGGCATATACCTAATCTATACTGGGGCATATACCTATCTAACCTATACTGGGGCACATACCTATCTAAGCTATACTGAGGGGCATATACCTATCTAATCTATACTGGGGGGCATATACCTATCTAATCTATACTGGGGCATATACCTATCTAATCTATACTGGGGCATATACCTATCTAAGCTATACTGGGGGCATATACCTATCTAAGCTATACTGGGGGCATATACCTATCTAAGCTATACTGGGGGCATATACCTATCTAAGCTATACTGGGGCATATACCTATCTAACCTATACTGGGGGGCATATACCTATCTAATCTATACTGGGGGGTATATACCTATCTAACCTATACTGGAGCCATATACCTATCTAACCTATACTGGAGCCATATACCTATCTAACCTATACTGGAGGCATATAGCTATCTAATCTATACTGGGGCATATACCTAGCTAATCTATACTGGGGCATATACCTATCTAACCTATACTGGGGGGCATATACCTATCTAATCTATACTGGAGCCATATACCTATCTAACCTATACTGGGGGCAACTATATGGGCTACCTATACTCGGCTGGCTACCTATACTGTGGGCACCTATACCTGTCTCCACATTGGGGCACATTTTACGCCCTCGCCCTGGGTGCAATTAAGCCTAGAAACTTCTAGTATTTGGCTCCACGCACATCATGTTTTGGCCACGCCCACATGCCGCTTTCAGGAATCCCCCCCTTGAAAATCCTGGATTTGCCCCTGCTAGTGGTAACAGTTAGGCCAGTTAGCTAGGCAAAAGGGTTGTTAGTGTCAGTTAGTGCTCAGCCCACTGCACTACAGTCACCATGGCAAAAAAGAGGTTTTCCAATGAAGACATCTACAGGTACATGGACCAGTTGGATGAGGATGATTGGGTCCACTTATTCAACGAATCTTCTGGTTCAGAGTACGATCCTGTAGACAGCAGTGGCTCTCTGACCGATAGTTTCGATGACGAGGTTGAGGTCCCGGTTAGAGCCAGGCGTACCACACCCCATGTCACTGGACTGCAGGTGGTGGAAGATCAGTCTCAAGGGCAGCAGAGTGGAGCTGGCGCTGATCTGATTTTTCTTGGTGAGGCATGCACCAGCAGCGCAGCATCTCCTGGACCTATCAAATCCAGTACTACCGTAGAAGACCCTGGTGAAGTGGCGAACACCAGCCTGGTAGTAGAAACTGGTTCGGTAGTACGTGCATTAAGACCCGATTCGCAGCCACCAAGTAGACGGGCCCGTACTCCCATTGGTTTTCCAGAGGTGCTGGCAAACCCTGATTGGCATTCCCCTGATCCCGCCGCACCCGTACTGCCCCCTTTCACCGCCCAGTCTGGAGTCCAGGGGGAGACAGTTGAACTAGGATCGGCCCTAGACTTTTTTTAAACTGTTCCTCACCCAGGATCTCCTTGACTTAATTGTGGCTGAGACCAACAGTTAGGCCAAACAATTTATAACCGCCAATCTGAAAAGCTGCCACGCCCAGCCTTTTCGGTGGAAACCACTCCAAGTTTTCGAACTTAAAATTTTTTTGGGCCTTCTCCACGCCTAGTGTTGGGCGAACATCTAGATGTTCGGGTTCGGGCCGAACAGGCCGAACATGGCCGCGATGTTCGGGTGTTCGACCCGAACTCCGAACATAATGGAAGTCAATGGGGACCCGAACTTTTGTGCTTTGTAAAGCCTCCTTACATGCTACATACCCCAAATTTACAGGGTATGTGCACCTTGGGAGTGGGTACAAGAGGAAAAATTTTTTTAGCAAAAAGAGCTTATAGTTTTTGAGAAAATCGATTTTAAAGTTTCAAAGGGAAAACTGTCTTTTAAATGCGGAAAATGTCTGTTTTCTTTGCACAGGTAACATGCTTTTTGTCGGCATGCAGTCATAAATGTAATGCATATAAGAGGTTCCAGGAAAAGGGACCGGTAACGCTAACCCAGCAGCAGCACACGTGATGGAACAGGAGGAGGGTGGCGCAGGAGGAGAAGGCCACGCTTTGAGACACAACAACCCAGGCCTTGCATGAGGACAAGAAGCGTGCGGATAGCAATTTGCATTTTGTCGCCATGCAGTCATAAATGTAATACAGATGAGAGGTTCAATAAACAGGGACCGGAAACGCTAACCCATCACAGATGTTCATTGTTCATGTTACTTGGTTGGGGTCCGGGAGTGTTGCGTAGTCGTTTCCAATCCAGGATTGATTCATTTTAATTTGAGTCAGACGGTCTGCATTTTCTGTGGAGAGGCGGATACGCCGCCGATCTGTGACGATGCCTCCGGCAGCACTGAAACAGCGTTCCGACATAACGCTGGCTGCCGGGCAAGCCAGCACCTCTGTTGCGTACATTGCCAGTTTGTGCCAGGTGTCTAGCTTCGATACCCAATAGTTGAAGCAGAGGCGTCCGAGCCATTAGGCAGCTATAAATTTTTGCCTAAGGCAACAGGAAGAGGCAAGGGCGCTTCTGCACTGAGTAGTGAGAGAAGAAATGCCTCTCAGCTGACTCAGGTGTCAGTTTACACAGCAGCAGCAGCAGCGGGGCTGACTGGACTTCAGCTCAATGATTCAAAGAACCACAGTAATGAATGAGTCAGTGAGAGAAGGCACTCATCGTAGTCAGGGATCCGAGGAGTACAGCATCATCAGCTCCTGAGTCCGACTCCTGAGAATTCAGTCCCTCTCTCTCTGCTACTGCTAACTGCGTGGATGTAGAGACTGTGTAGCAGCCAGGCATTGACTTCCCCCCAGGCCGCCTTTCATTCAATGATTTAGGGTTGGTCCTGTGTCTGCTGTATTCAGGTTTGTTGATGTAAGGCAATGTAAAATACTAGGCTAGCTGATAAAAGTGCAATTAGAGGGCAGGCTAGCTGGTAAATATACACAGCATGATGTAGAACTCGTCTGGAGGGTCAGTGGGAAAAAATCTGTCTGGTCTCTCCCCATTGTTATAATGACTGCATGTGCAGATAAGGTCTTAAACAGGTTGAAAAGTTTTGACAGTCCCTAGACTCCAGGAGGGCTGCTTGTTGACTTGTGTAAGAGATTGGCAGGGACAGCAGTCCTATTACCAGCAACTAGTCTCTGTGTAATGTGGGACTGCAATACAGATCAACTGCTCCATCTCAGGCTATTCTCAGTCTCACTCCACTCCTCCTATCTCTGTATGTGTATAGTGTATGTCTACTGTGTGCTGTGTATAGTGTGCTCTCTCTGTGTGTGTGTGTGTGTGTGTGTGTGTGTGTGTGTGTGTGTGTATAGTGTGTGTACTGTGCTGTGCATGTCTAGAGTGTGTGTGTGTGTGTACTGTGTATAGTGTGTATGTTGTGTGCAGTGTGTGTACTGTGTGTGTACACTGTGTGTGTGTGTGTGTGTATAGTGTGCTCTCTGTGTGTGTGTGTGTGTGTGTGTGTGTGTATGGTGTGTGTGTGTGTGTGTGTTGTTTGCAGTGTGTGTACTGTGTGTGTGTGTGTATGTTGTGTGCAGTGTGTGTACTGTGTGTGTGTGTGTGTGTACTGTGCTGTGCGTGTCTAAAGTGTGTGTGTGTGTATAGTGTGTATGTTGTGTGCAGTGTGTGTGTGTGTGTGTGTGTGTGTATAGTGTGTGTGTGTGTACTGTGTGTGGCGTGTGTGAGTGCATGCCGCAATAAGTATATTTTATGGTGAAACGCTCTGCTGCATAACAACTATTTTCTGGTGAACCCATGCCGCAATAAGTACATTTTCTGGTGAAACGCTGCTGCATTATGATTTTCGGGGGTCTTGAGGGTGGGGTTCACCACAGGAGTGGTGTTCACCATGAGGGGTGCGGGGTATGGGACTGGGGGCAATCACGGGGGGGGGGGGGGGGGGTGCCACAGGATTTCTCGCCTGGAGTGACAAAATGGCTAGAGACGCCCCTGAGTTGAAGGGTGCAGGTGGATTGTTCAACACAGCTACGCCATCTGACATGTAGTCCTTGACCATCTTCTCCAGGCGATCGGTGTTGGAGGTGGATCTGCACGCTTGCTGTTCTGTGTGCTGCTGCATGGGTGTCAGAAAATTTTCCCACTCCAAGGACACTGACGATACCATTCCCTTTTGGGCACTAGCTGCGGCTTGTGTTGTTTGCTGCCCTCCTGGTCGTCCTGGGTTTGCGGAAGTCAGTCTGTCGGCGTACAACTGGCTAGAGGAGGGGGAGGATGTCAATCTCCTCTCTAAAGTCTCCACAAGGGCCTGCTGGTATTCTTCCATTTTGACCTGTCTGGCTCTTTCTTCAAGCAGTTTTGGAACATTGTGTTTGTACCGTGGATCCAGAAGGGTATAAACCCAGTAATTGGTGTTGTCCAGAATGCGCACAATGCGTGGGTCGCGTTCAATGCAGTCCTAGGCCGAAGAGGTCATAGCCTAGGGTCACAAAACCTGTTTATTTGGGCAATTTCAATGGTGGCGAGTCTGACGTACATAAATCGCAGCAATGGCCGTTAGCAACGTCTGAATCTCACGAAATGTCTCATGCAGGTAGAAGACATATTGTTAGACTTGGGCTCCAAAGATGGGTTCCCTACATCTCTGCAAACCAGAGTTACAGGGCTCCAAATTTGGTAAAATCACCCATAGGCTTTCATTGGGCCTCCTATTTACAGTTCCAAAATCTCACATCTTTTCAAAGGGCAATTACTCAGCAGTGGCAAATTTTCTAGCATTGTAGGGACCCTTAGGGGGAACATGACTGGTGAGTTTCGGGCCCCTAGGCCAAAGAGGTCATAGCCTAGGGTCACAAAAACCTGTTTATTTGGGCTATTTCAATGGTAGTGATGGTGACGTACATAAATCGCAGCAATGGCCGTTAGCAACGTCTGAATCTCACGAAATGTCTCATGCAGGTAGAAGACATATTGTTAGACTTGGATTCCAAAGATGGGGTCCCTACATCTCTGCAAACCAGAGTTACAGGGGTCCAAAATTAGTAAAATCCCCCATAGGATTTCATTGCCTCCCTATTTCACTTTCCAAAATCTCACATCTTTTCAAAGGGCAATGGCTCAGCAGTACCAAATTTTCTAGCATTGTAGGGACCCTTGTGCTAATTTTTGGAGAAGGACCTGTATGTATGTATGTATGTATGCATGTATGTATATATATATATATATAAATATATATATATATATATATATATATATATATATATATATATATATATATATATATATATATATATATATATATATATATATATATATATATATATATATACACAGTATATATATATATATATATATATATATATTGTATATATTTATATGTACTGTATAATGACGTGGGGTCCCCCTCCCGAGTCTCTTTATCCCCTGGCCAGAATGCGGAGCCCCGGCCATGTGGAGCTTTGCACCTGAGCTATACCAGCCTGCTTGGTCCATGGTATGGGGGTGGCTCTGGAGAAGAGGGGCAGCCAATCCTAACCCCTCTCCCCCAGAGCCCTTGTCCACTCCATGGAAAAGGGTCTCTTCCCCACCTGCAGTGCCCCAGGAGGAGGTGGGGGCCAACGACGCCCTGGGGAGGGGGGGGGGGGGGGGTTCATGGTGGTGTCTGGGAGTCAAACTTTAAGAAGGGAACTCCCAGATGCCTTCCCACTCTCCAGAGTTAAATGAAATTAAAACACAACAACAAATAAAGTTATTGACTTTCATCACAGCAACAGCATAGGAGATAGGACTTCTTAGGCGTCATCACAGTTTCAGGAGTTTATTCAGTAAACAGATATACAGATGCTTATCTCTACACAGTGAAGCAATTGTTCTGTAGTAAGTCCTCTTTGCGTTCTTTGCATACTTGATCTATCTCTAATAGCTAGATCAGGCCTCTCTTATGTTACATCTATACTACGTGGCACGTAGGGCTATATACAGCACACAGTTAGATAAGATGACAATACATTCCAAAAAGAGTATAGGGTGGAGTCATCAGCCAGAAGTCAGAAGCAGCAGAAGTCAGAAGTGGCTCTCTGGAGCCCGTCAGCTGCTTTAATACCGACTTAAAAGTTAAATGTGACATCATCTGAGCAGGGACGTATCAATAACTCATCGCCTGCTATTGGCTAAGACCCCGTGAGATACCCCATGGTATCATGACAAGCACAGTCTTTACTGCACATGGCCTGAAAAACCCCATGTTCCAGGCACCGGTCATCTTGTTCTGAGGAATAACTTTGTTTGCTGTACTTGGCTCGATGTTTACAGAACAAGACTGCCTATCTACTACCAAACAACAGACTCAGAGCAACCTAAACAAAATCATGGTCATGAAAATGTGGTATACATATACTACTCAGAAAGAATTCCATGACTAACACAACCAAGATAGCACACTGCTAATTGATAAAAAATCATAATTTATTAAGGACGTATCCCAAAAAAATTTAAAACAACCATACAACCAGACAGTGAGCGCTGGGTAAATAGTCATCAAATAGTAATAAGTACAATTATATAGTAAAATTCAGTAAGAAATAGTGATAATCAAACATCAGTGGCCCTGTGCGAGAAAGCCAATCTCCAATAGTATATGTCCTGGATCCCAATACAAAACAATGAGAAACACAGCGGCAACATGAGTAAAACAATAATGATGACCAATGAAGGACTGCTGATCACTATACTTACATGAATAACCCTCAGTGCGACCGGTGGTGGAAAGAACTCACATGTATCGCACCTCCACGGTGCTTCTTCGGAGATAAAAACAATAAAAAACCGGGAGCCTTAAATACCGCCAACGACCGCCGTACGGAATGAATTGGGAGGTGTGGCCTCACCCTCCTCGGCGCCGCTCTGTCATGCGTGCGGAATGACGCATGCCCTGAGCGGCGTCACCCGGAAATACTGTGTAATAGTAAACAGCAGTCCCTTCGGCATAAATAAACACTGCCGTGTGCCAAAATAATAGATAATGTACAAATATACAGCCAATCGATAATAAAAGACCTGCCACAGATCTACAAAGTATCAAAATTGCACTAAATAAAATTAAATAAACATCGTAACTACATTGCCTATACAAAAATATAAAATTTTGTATAGGCAATGTAGTTACGATGTTTATCTAATTGTATTTAGTGCAATTTTGATACTTTGCAGATCTGTGGCAGGTCTTTTATTATCGATTGGCTGTATATTTGTACATTATTTTTTATTTTGGCATCAGTGAATCAGTGATCAGTGAAAACTTTTTTAGTATCACTAGTCACTGGCGCACCGAAGGGGGTATTCCGGGTGTCTGGAACACCCCCCCCCCCCCCGAGACCAGAAGGATATGTGTGCGGCGCTGCGGGGGGCCTCGGGTCGGTTGCTGCTGGCGGCGGGCAGAGCTGCGGGGAGAGAAGACACTTACGGTGCCTGGATCCTGCGCGGCTTCCATGTACTTCCTGTCCCGGCGTCTGTCGCTATGGTAACAGCGCCCCCTGTGATGACGTACCGCATGTCATCACAGGGGGAGCTCTTACCGATGCGACGCGCGCTGGGACAAGCAGAAGATAGAAGCTGCGTGCAGGATGAAGGCAGGTAAGTGGAAACTTCTCTCTCCCCGCCCCCTCCCCCCCCCCCCCACCTACCTATCCAACATATTCCGGGGAATAGACCTATCTAACCTATACTGGGGCATGTTCCTATCTAAGCTATACTGAGGGGCATATACCTATCTAATCTATACTGGGGCATATACCTATCTAACCTATACTGGGGCATATACCTAATCTATACTGGGGCATATACCTATCTAACCTATACTGGGGCACATGCCTATCTAAGCTATACTGAGGGGCATATACCTTTCTAATCTATACTGGGGGGCATATACCTATCTTATCTATACTGGGGCATATACCTATCTTATCTATACTGGGGCATATACCTATCTAAGCTATACTGGGGGCATATACCTATCTAAGCTATACTGGGGGCATATACCTATCTAAGCTATACTGGGGGCATATACCTATCTAAGCTATACTGGGGGCATATACCTATCTAAGCTGTACTGGGGCATATACCTATCTAACCTATACTGGGGCATATACCTAACCTATACTGGGGCATATACCTAACCTATACTGGGGCATATACCTATCTAACCTATACTGGGGAATATACCTAGCTAAGCTATACTGAGGGGCATATACCTATCTAACCTATACTGGGGCATATACCGAACCTATACTGGGGCATATACCTATCTAACCTATACTGGGGAATATACCTATCTAACCTATACTGGGGCATATACCTATCTAAGCTATACTGAGGGGCATATACCTATCTAATCTATACTGGGGGCATATACCTATCTAATCTATACTGGGGGGCATGTACCTGTCTAATCAATACTGGGGGGCATATACCTATCTAACCTATACTGGGGGGCATATACCTATCTAATCTATACTGGGGGGTATATACCTATCTAACCTATACTGGAGCCATATACCTATCTAACCTATACTGGAGCCATATACCTATCTAACCTATACTGGAGGCATATAGCTATCTAATCTATACTGGGGCATATACCTAGCTAATCTATACTGGGGCATATACCTATCTAACCTATACTGGGGGGCATATACCTATCTAATCTATACTGGAGCCATATACCTATCTAACCTATACTGGGGGCAACTATATGGGCTACCTATACTCGGCTGGCTACCTATACTGTGGGCACCTATACCTGTCTCCACATTGGGGCACATTTTACGCCCTCGCCCTGGGTGCAATTAAGCCTAGAAACTTCTAGTATTTGGCTCCACGCACATCATGTTTTGGCCACGCCCACATGCCGCTTTCAGGAATCCCCCCCTTGAAAATCCTGGATTTGCCCCTGCTAGTGGTAACAGTTAGGCCAGTTAGCTAGGCAAAAGGGTTGTTAGTGTCAGTTAGTGCTCAGCCCACTGCACTACAGTCACTAATTAGCTTCATCACTGTCGCTAATCAGCATTGGTACTATATAGTATCTGTAAGTGATCATTAGTGATCACAGTCAGATCTATATTAGGGTCACTAGGAGCCACAAAAAAACGCAGTGTTTGCCCGATCAGACCTGATCGTTCGCCTGCACTGCGTTCAGCCCGCCCCACCGCAGTGACACAATTTTTTTTTTCTGATCACTGCAAAAAACACTGTACGCTAGCTGTAGCACTGTAAACATCAGTTTTGATTTTTTTTAATCAAAACTCAGTGACAACAGCTTTCTACCTCTCAAATACTCCCTTTCGCTAGGTAGGTGCTCTTTTTCCTGGGTAGTCTCAGAGGAATACCTCCTAAATTTAGCAGGCCACCATGGCAAAAAAGAGGTTTTCCAATGAAGACATCTACAGGTACATGGACCAGTTGGATGAGGATGATTGGGTCCACTTATTCAACGAATCTTCTGGTTCAGAGTACGATCCTGTAGACAGCAGTGGCTCTCTGACCGATAGTTTCGATGACGAGGTTGAGGTCCCGGTTAGAGCCAGGCGTACCACACCCCATGTCACTGGACTGCAGGTGGTGGAAGATCAGTCTCAAGGGCAGCAGAGTGGAGCTGGCGCTGATCTGATTTTTCTTGGTGAGGCATGCACCAGCAGCGCAGCATCTCCTGGACCTATCAAATCCAGTACTACCGTAGAAGACCCTGGTGAAGTGGCGAACACCAGCCTGGTAGTAGAAACTGGTTCGGTAGTACGTGCATTAAGACCCGATTCGCAGCCACCAAGTAGACGGGCCCGTACTCCCATTGGTTTTCCAGAGGTGCTGGCAAATCCTGATTGGCATTCCCCTGATCCCGCCGCACCCGTACTGCCCCCTTTCACCGCCCAGTCTGGAGTCCAGGGGGAGACAGTTGAACTAGGATCGGCCCTAGACTTTTTTTAAACTGTTCCTCACCCAGGATCTCCTTGACTTAATTGTGGCTGAGACCAACAGTTAGGCCAAACAATTTATAACCGCCAATCTGAAAAGCTGCCACGCCCAGCCTTTTCGGTGGAAACCACTCCAAGTTTTCGAACTTAAATTTTTTTTGGGCCTTCTCCACGCCTAGTGTTGGGCGAACATCTAGATGTTCGGGTTCGGGCCGAACAGGCCGAACATGGCCGCGATGTTCGGGTGTTCGACCCGAACTCCGAACATAATGGAAGTCAATGGGGACCCGAACTTTTGTGCTTTGTAAAGCCTCCTTACATGCTACATACCCCAAATTTACAGGGTATGTGCACCTTGGGAGTGGGTACAAGAGGAAAAAAAAATTTAGCAAAAAGAGCTTATAGTTTTTGAGAAAATCGATTTTAAAGTTTCAAAGGGAAAACTGTCTTTTAAATGCGGGAAATGTCTGTTTTCTTTGCACAGGTAACATGCTTTTTGTCGGCATGCAGTCATAAATGTAATACATATAAGAGATTCCAGGAAAAGGGACCGGTAACGCTAACCCAGCAGCAGCACACGTGATGGAACAGGAGGAGGGTGGCGCAGGAGGAGAAGGCCACGCTTTGAGACACAACAACCCAGGCCTTGCATGAGGACAAGAAGCGTGCGGATAGCAATTTGCATTTTGTCGCCATGCAGTCATAAATGTAATACAGATGAGAGGTTCAATAAACAGGGACCGGAAACGCTAACCCATCACAGATGTTCATTGTTCATGTTACTTGGTTGGGGTCCGGGAGTGTTGCGTAGTCGTTTCCAATCCAGGATTGATTCATTTTAATTTGAGTCAGACGGTCTGCATTTTCTGTGGAGAGGCGGATACGCCGCCGATCTGTGACGATGCCTCCGGCAGCACTGAAACAGCGTTCCGACATAATGCTGGCTGCCGGGCAAGCCAGCACCTCTGTTGCGTACATTGCCAGTTTGTGCCAGGTGTCTAGCTTCGATACCCAATAGTTGAAGCAGAGGCGTCCGAGCCATTAGGCAGCTATAAATTTTCGCCTAAGGCGACAGGAAGAGGCAAGGGCGCTTCTGCACTGAGTAGTGAGAGAAGAAATGCCTCTCAGCTGACTCAGGTGTCAGTTTACACAGCAGCAGCAGCAGCGGGGCTGACTGGACTTCAGCTCAATGATTCAAAGAACCACAGTAATGAATGAGTCAGTGAGAGAAGGCACTCATCGTAGTCAGGGATCCGAGGAGTACAGCATCATCAGCTCCTGAGTCCGACTCCTGAGAATTCAGTCCCTCTCTCTCTGCTACTGCTAACTGCGTGGATGTAGAGACTGTGTAGCAGCCAGGCATTGACTTCCCCCCAGGCCGCCTTTCATTCAATGATTTAGGGTTGGTCCTGTGTCTGCTGTATTCAGGTTTGTTGATGTAAGGCAATGTAAAATACTAGGCTAGCTGATAAAAGTGCAATTAGAGGGCAGGCTAGCTGGTAAATATACACAGCATGATGTAGAACTCGTCTGGAGGGTCAGTGGGAAAAAATCTGTCTGGTCTCTCCCCATTGTTATAATGACTGCATGTGCAGATAAGGTCTTAAACAGGTTGAAAAGTTTTGACAGTCCCTAGACTCCAGGAGGGCTGCTTGTTGACTTGTGTAAGAGATTGGCAGGGACAGCAGTCCTATTACCAGCAACTAGTCTCTGTGTAATGTGGGACTGCAATACAGATAAACTGCTCCATCTCAGGCTATTCTCAGTCTCACTCCACTCCTCCAATCTCTGTATGTGTATAGTGTATGTCTACTGTGTGCTGTGTATAGTGTGCTCTCTCTGTGTGTGTGTGTGTGTGTGTGTGTGTGTGTGTGTGTGTGTATAGTGTGTGTACTGTGCTGTGCATGTCTAGAGTGTGTGTGTGTGTGTACTGTGTATAGTGTGTATGTTGTGTGCAGTGTGTGTACTGTGTGTGTACACTGTGTGTGTGTGTGTGTATAGTGTGCTCTCTGTGTGTGTGTGTGTGTGTGTGTGTATGGTGTGTGTATGGTGTGTGTGTGTGTGTGTGTGTGTATGGTGTGTGTGTGTGTGTGTGTGTGTGTGTTGTGTGCAGTGTGTGTACTGTGTGTGTGTGTGTGTGTATGTTGTGTGCAGTGTGTATACTGTGTGTGTGTGTGTGTGTGTGTACTGTGCTGTGCGTGTCTAAAGTGTGTGTGTGTGTGTGTATAGTGTGTATGTTGTGTGCAGTGTGTGTACTGTGTGTGTGTGTGTGTGTGTGTGTATAGTGTGTGTGTGTGTACTGTGTGTGGTGTGTGTGAGTGCATGCCGCAATAAGTATATTTTATGGTGAAACGCTCTGCTGCATAACAACTATTTTCTGGTGAACCCATGCCGCAATAAGTACATTTTCTGGTGAAACGCTGCTGCATTATGATTTTCGGGGGTCTTGAGGGTGGGGTTCACCACAGGAGTGGTGTTCACCATGAGGGGTGCGGGGTATGGGACTGGGGGCAATCACGGGGGGGGGGGGGGGTGCCACAGGATTTCTCGCCTGGAGTGACAAAATGGCTAGAGACGCCCCTGAGTTGAAGGGTGCAGATGGATTGTTCAACACAGCTACGCCATCTGACATGTAGTCCTTGACCATCTTCTCCAGGCGATCGGTGTTGGAGGTGGATCTGCACGCTTGCTGTTCTGTGTGCTGCTGCATGGGTGTCAGAAAATTTTCCCACTCCAAGGACACTGCCGATACCATTCCCTTTTGGGCACTAGCTGCGGCTTGTGTTGTTTGCTGCCCTCCTGGTCGTCCTGGGTTTGCGGAAGTCAGTCTGTCGGCGTACATCTGGCTAGAGGAGGGGGAGGATGTCAATCTCCTCTCTAAAGTCTCCACAAGGGCCTGCTGGTATTCTTCCATTTTGACCTGTCTGGCTCTTTCTTCAAGCAGTTTTGGAACATTGTGTTTGTACCGTGGATCCAGAAGGGTATAAACCCAGTAATTGGTGTTGTCCAGAATGCGCACAATGCGTGGGTCGCGTTCAATGCAGTCCTAGGCCGAAGAGGTCATAGCCTAGGGTCACAAAACCTGTTTATTTGGGCAATTTCAATGGTGGCGAGTCTGACGTACATAAATCGCAGCAATGGCCGTTAGCAACGTCTGAATCTCACGAAATGTCTCATGCAGGTAGAAGACATATTGTTAGACTTGGGCTCCAAAGATGGGTTCCCTACATCTCTGCAAACCAGAGTTACAGGGCTCCAAATTTGGTAAAATCACCCATAGGCTTTCATTGGGCCTCCTATTTACAGTTCCAAAATCTCACATCTTTTCAAAGGGCAATTACTCAGCAGTGGCAAATTTTCTAGCATTGTAGGGACCCTTAGGGGGAACATGACTGGTGAGTTTCGGGCCCCTAGGCCAAAGAGGTCATAGCCTAGGGTCACAAAAACCTGTTTATTTGGGCTATTTCAATGGTAGTGATGGTGACGTACATAAATCGCAGCAATGGCCGTTAGCAACGTCTGAATCTCACGAAATGTCTCATGCAGGTAGAAGACATATTGTTAGACTTGGATTCCAAAGATGGGGTCCCTACATCTCTGCAAACCAGAGTTACAGGGGTCCAAAATTGGTAAAATCCCCCATAGGATTTCATTGCCTCCCTATTTCACTTTCCAAAATCTCACATCTTTTCAAAGGGCAATGGCTCAGCAGTACCAAATTTTCTAGCATTGTAGGGACCCTTAGGGGGAACATGACTGGTGAGTTTCGGGCCCCTAGGCCGAAGAGGTCATAGCCTAGGGTCACAAAAACCTGTTTATTTGGGCTATTTCAATGGTAGTGATGGTGGCGTACATAAATCTCAGCCATGGCCGTTAGCAACGTCTGAATCTCACGAAATGTCTCATGCAGGTAGAAGACATATTGTTAGACTTGGATTCCAAAGATGGGGTCCCTACATCTCTGCAAACCAGAGTTACAGGGGTCCAAAATTGGTAAAATCCCCCATAGGCTTTCATTGGGCCTCCTATTTACCGTTCCAAAATCTCACACCATTTCAAAGGGCAATGGCTCAGCAGTGGCAAAACTCACCAGTCATGATCCCAGTAAAGGTTCCCTACAATGCTAGAAAATTTGGTACTGCCGAGCCATTGCCCTTTGAAAAGATGTGAGATTTTGGAAAGTGAAATAGGGAGGTAATGAAATCCTATGGGGGATTTTACCAATTTTGGACCCCTGTAACTCTGGTTTGAAGAGATGTAGGGACCCCATCTTTGGAATCCAAGTCTAACAATATGTCTTCTACCTGCATGAGACATTTCGTGAGATTCAGACGTTGCTAACGGCCATTGCTGCGATTTATGTACGTCACCATCACTACCATTGAAATAGCCCAAATAAACAGGTTTTTGTGACCCTAGGCTATGACCTCTTTGGCCTAGGGGCCCGAAACTCACCAGTCATGTTCCCCCTAAGGGTCCCTACAATGCTAGAAAATTTGCCACTGCTGAGTAATTGCCCTTTGAAAAGATGTGAGATTTTGGAACTGTAAATAGGAGGCCCAATGAAAGCCTATGGGTGATTTTACCAAATTTGGAGCCCTGTAACTCTGGTTTGCAGAGATGTAGGGAACCCATCTTTGGAGCCCAAGTCTAACAATATGTCTTCTACCTGCATGAGACATTTCGTGAGATTCAGACGTTGCTAACGGCCATTGCTGCGATTTATGTACGTCAGACTCGCCACCATTGAAATTGCCCAAATAAACAGGTTTTGTGACCCTAGGCTATGACCTCTTCGGCCTAGGACTGCATTGAACGCGACCCACGCATTGTGCGCATTCTGGACAACACCAATTACTGGGTTTATACCCTTCTGGATCCACGGTACAAACACAATGTTCCAAAACTGCTTGAAGAAAGAGCCAGACAGGTCAAAATGGAAGAATACCAGCAGGCCCTTGTGGAGACTTTAGAGAGGAGATTGACATCCTCCCCCTCCTCTAGCCAGTTGTACGCCGACAGACTGACTTCCGCAAACCCAGGACGACCAGGAGGGCAGCAAACAACACAAGCCGCAGCTAGTGCCCAAAAGGGAATGGTATCGGCAGTGTCCTTGGAGTGGGAAAATTTTCTGACACCCATGCAGCAGCACACAGAACAGCAAGCGTGCAGATCCACCTCCAACACCGATCGCCTGGAGAAGATGGTCAAGGACTACATGTCAGATGGCGTAGCTGTGTTGAACAATCCATCTGCACCCTTCAACTATTGGGTATCGAAGCTAGACACCTGGCACAAACTGGCAATGTACGCAATAGAGGTGCTGGCTTGCCCGGCAGCCAGCGTTATGTCGGAACGCTGTTTCAGTGCTGCCGGAGGCATCGTCACAGATCGGCGGCGTATCCGCCTCTCCACAGAAAATGCAGACCGTCTGACTCAAATTAAAATGAATCAATCCTGGATTGGAAACGACTACGCAACACTCCCGGACCCCAACCAAGTAACATGAACAATGAACATCTGTGATGGGTTAGCGTTTCCGGTCCCTGTTTATTGAACCTCTCATCTGTATTACATTTATGACTGCATGGCGACAAAATGCAAATTGCTATCCGCACGCTTCTTGTCCTCATGCAAGGCCTGGGTTGTTGTGTCTCAAAGCGTGGCCTTCTCCTCCTGCGCCACCCTCCTCCTGTTCCATCACGTGTGCTGCTGCTGGGTTAGCGTTACCGGTCCCTTTTCCTGGAACCTCTTATATGTATTACATTTATGACTGCATGCCGACAAAAAGTATGTTACCTGTGCAAAGAAAACAGACATTTCCCGCATTTAAAAGACAGTTTTCCCTTTGAAACTTTAAAATCGATTTTCTCAAAAGCTATAAGCTCTTTTTGCAAAATTTTTTTTCCTCTTGTACCCACTCCCAAGGTGCACATACCCTGTAAATTTGGGGTATGTAGCATATAAGGAGGCTTTACAAAGCACGAAAGTTCGGGTCCCCATTGACTTCCATTATGTTCGGAGTTCGGCCATGTTCGGCCCGAACCCGAACATCTAGATGTTCGCCCAACCAGTGCTGGGCCGAAATTACGCATGAGCGTAATTAGGCATCGTAATTCAATGTAAATTTACGCGTAAGCGTTACGCGTAACTTACGGTCTTGCGCGTAATTATTTACGCGCAAGACCGTAAGTGGTATCGTAATTACACTGTCTACCGTAATTGCTAGGCATGCGTAATTTTACGAACACTTACGCGTAATTTTACGCGTAATTACTAACGTAAAATCTCCCATTTTCTAAGAGTAGTCAATCAGTCAACATCCTAAGCAACCAATAGTATCTTCTCCCGCCCTTCAGTATAAGCGTACGTTTTGACGCATACGAATGATATGTACGCAATAACTGTCACATTGACGGCTATTGCGTACATATCGTCCGCATGCGTCAAAAAATACGCATTAATGGGTATTACGGCACTACGCGTAACATCGTAGTGTAAGCGCCTTCATTACGGTATCCTTACGCGTAATTGCGTAAGTTTACGCGTAATTACAGTGATGTACCGTAGATAATTTCCTACGCCGTAACCGTAATTGCGTAATGCGTAATAGCGTAAAATTACGCGTAATGATCCGTAAGCGTAGATTTTTCCATTACGAGCAGCACTGCGCCGAACACTACACGTGACCCGTTCGGCCAATCACAGCGCTAGCCGAACGTTCGGGTAACAGTCGGCTATGCGCTCTTAGTTCGGCCATATGGCCGAACACCATCAGGTGTTCGGCCGAACCCGAACATCACCCGAACAGGGTGATGTTCTGCAGAACCCGAACAGTGGCGAACACTGTTCGCCCAACACTACTCCACGCCATGGGTATTACCAAAAAAAAAATGTATTGCGCTCTTATTGGTCTATACGCCCAATACATAACATGCCCATGTTCTCTGCTGCCATCTCCAGGTCACGATTTGAGATCATCCTGGGCTTCCTGCATTTCAATGACAACAAAACCTGTCATGCAAGAGACCACCCAGCTTATGACCGACTCCACAAAATTCGGCCCCTCATAGACCACCTGTCATCCACATTTGCAGATGCTTATACCCCTGAACAGAACATCTGTGTAGACGAGTCCCTCGCCATACTCGGGAGAAGTAGTACAATGTGTTTTGGGGTGTATTTTTACACATACCCATGCTGGGTGGGAGAAATATCTCTGTAAATTACAATTTTTTAATTTTTTTTTACACACAATTGTCCATTTACAGAGATCTTTCTCCCACCCAGCATGGGTATGTGTAAAAATACACTGCAAAACACATTATACTTCTCCTGAGTACGGCGATACCACGTGTGGCACTTTTTTGCACCCTAACTGCGCTAAGGGGCCCAAAGTCCAATGAGTACCTTTAGGATTTCACAGGTCATTTTGAGAAATTTGGTTTCAAGGCTACTCCTCACGGTTTAGGCCCCCTAAAATGCCAGGGCAGTATAGGAACCCCACAAATGACCTCATTTTACAAAGAGGACATCCCAAGGTACTCAATTAGGAGTATGGTGAGTTCATAGACGATTTTATTTTTTTTCACAAGTTATTGGAAAATGACACTTTGTAAGAAAAAAAAAATCATTTTCCGCTAACTTGTGACAAAAAATAAAATCTACTATGAACTCACCATACTCCTAACGGAGTACCTTGGGATGTCCTCTTTGTAAAGTAAGGGTCAATTGTGGGGTTCCTATACTGCCCTGGCATTTTAGGGGCCCTAAACCATGAGAAGTAGTCTTGAAACCAAATGTCTCATAATGACCTGTGAAATCCTAAAAGTACTCATTGGACTCTGGGCCCCTTAGCGCAGTTAGGGTGCAAAAAAGTGCCACACGTGGTATCGTCGTGCTCGGGAGAAGTAGTACAATGTGTTTTTGGGTGTATTTTTACACATACCCATATTGGGTGGTAGAAATATCTCTGTAAATGGACAATTGTGTGTAAAGAAATCAAAAAATTGTCATTTACAGAGAGATTTCTCCCACCCAATATGGGTATGTGTAAAAATACACCACAAAACACATTGTACTACTTTACCCGAGTACGGCGATACTACATGTGTGGCACTTTTTTTCACCCTAAGTGTGCTAAGGGGCCCAAAGTCCAATGAGTACCTTTAGGATTTCACAGGTCATTTTGAGACATTTAGTTTGTAGACTACTCCTCACTGTTTAGGGCCCCTAAAATGCCAGGGCAGTATAGGAACCCCACAAATGACCCCATTTTACAAAGAGGACATCCCAAGGTATTCCGTTAGGAGTATGGTGAGTTCATAGAAGATTTTATTTTTTGTCACAAGTTAGCGGAAAATGACACTTGATAAAAAAAAAACAATAAAAATCATTTTCCGCTAACTTGTGACAAAAAGTAAAATCTTCTATAAACTCACCATACTCCTAATGGAGTACCTTGGGGTGTCTTCTTTCTAAAATGGGGTCATTTGTGGGGTTCCTATACTGCCCTGGCATTTTAGGGGCCCTAAACCGTGAGGGGTAGTCTTGAAAACAAATGTCTCAAAATGACCTGTGAAATGCTAAAGGTACTCATTGGACTCTGGGCCCCTTAGCGCAGTTAGGGTGCAAAAAAATGCCACACATGTGGTATCGCCGTACTCGGGAGAAGTAGTACAATGTGTTTTGGGGTGTATTTTTATACATACCCATGCTGGGTGGGAGAAATCTCTCTGTAAATAGACAATTGTGTGTAAAAAAAAAAACAAAATTGTCATTTACAGAGATATTTCTCCCACCCAGCATGGGTATGTGTAAAAATACACCCCAAAACACATTGTACTACTTCTCCCGAGTATGGCGATACCATATGTGTGACACTTTTTTGCAGCCAAACTGCGCTAAGGGGCCCACAGTGCAATGACTACCTTTAGGCTTTACAGAGGTGCTTACAATTCAGCACCCCCCAAAATGCCAGGACAGTAAACACACCCCACAAATGACCCCATTTTGAAAAGTAGACACTTCAAGGTATTCATTGAGGGGCATGTTGAGTCCATGGCAGATTTTTTTTTTGTTACAAGTTAGCAAAAATGGAAACTTTTTTTTTTTTGTCACAAAGTGTCATTTTCCGCTAACTTGTGACAAAAAAATAAAATCTTCTATGAAATCACCATGCCTCTTAGTGAGTACTTTGGGATGTCTTCTTTCCAAAATGGGGTCATTTGTGGGGTATTTATACTATCCTGGAATTTTAGCACCTCATGAAACATGACAGGTAGTCAGAAAAATCAGAGATGCTTCAAAATGGGAAAATTCACTTTTGCCACCATAGTTTGTAAACGCTATAACTTTTACCCAATACAATAAATATACACTGAATTGTTTTTTTTTAATCAAAGACATGTAGCAGAATAACTTTCGCGCTCAAATGTATAGGAAATTTTACTTTATTTGAAAAATGTCAGCACAGAAAGTTAAAAAAGTCATTTTTTTGACAAAATTCATGTCTTTTTTGATGAATATAATAAAAACTAAAAACCGCAGCAGCAATCAAATAGCATCAAAAGAAAGCTGTATTAGTGAGAAGAAAAGGACGCAAAATTCATTTAGGTGGTAGGTTGTATGACTGAGCAATAAACTGTTAAAGCTGCAGTGGTCTGAATGGAAAAAACAGCGCTGGTCCTTAAGGGGGGGGGGGGGGTAAAGGCTGAGTCCTCAAGTGGTTAAAGGTATACTCTGCAAATCAAGTCTTTTAACTAACCTCAGTAAAAGTAACTGAGGCCTACGAATTCAATCATATAATACTTAAATTCTAACAGTTCTTTATTATTCTTAATTAGCCATAAAAATGGATCTGTACCTTTAACCTCCCTGGCGGTAACCCCGAGCTAGGGTTGGGGTGGAAAACCGCAGCTCACAGCGGTAATACCGACCTCTGCTTGGGGTAGCCGCCGGAGGCTCTATGCAGAGCAATGCGTGCTGCGGGAGCATTTCTACATACCTCTCAGGGATTCCGACGTCAGACGCCATTCTTCTCCCTCTTCTCTGGGGCTCTGCTTTCTCCTGGTGAGATCGCTGGCTGTCATCATGACGATAGCCGGCAATCTTACTTTAGAGTTGCAGTGCCACCTGGAGGATGGAGGCATAACTGCAGCGCTGGAGCCAGGGAGGTGAGTTATTACTGGGGCTGTGCAGATCTCCCTGGCAGCATGATATTTTCCAGGTTTTAGGGTCTGTAAGGGTGCAAAAAAATTGTACCGTTTTTAGACCCTAAAATCTGGAAAGAATAATACCACCAATGGGGTTAAAATTTTTTTCCAATATCCTTGGAAAAGTCACACGCCAATATCCTCTGTAAATTTGCTACATCGCTATCAGGGACTACCTGTATCTAACTTTTTCTCCAAATTTGCCTTCAGGTATACTTTCAAAACTTATCATAAGCATTCTCTCACTTTCAGCTCTTTTGGTGCCTATTTATTTTTAAATAGTAAAGGTAGTCAGGAGCACCAAAATAGGCAAAATTAACACGGTGTGCCAGGGTCCCACCCCAGTACCAAGGGGTCACCACAATATCAATCTTCAAGGACCGGCACCACACTGGAAGATGTAAGCTCAATTACTTTATTCCAAAATCACATGATTTTGTAATTAAGTTATTGAGCTTACATCTTCCAGTGTGGTGCCGGTCCTTGAAGATTGATATTTACTTTTCAGGAAATTGATTCAATTAATCAGTTGTAGCCATGGCGCCAGTATATCTACGCTCCTTAAGACTGCTTCTTAGCTCCTGGGGCGTAAATATACATACCTTGCTGCAATCGCCCACTGCACGCACTCATGCACACTTCTGCATGTGTTCTTGTTGCTGCCCCATTGGTATATTATTGTTATTTTTGCAAATAAGAGCTTGTAATTAGTGATATAGTGTAAACGAACAAAACTAAAAAAAAAAAAAAATACACCTTTAGCAGTGATGAGCGAAAATGCAAATATTCTTTTCTCGAAAATAAGTACTATTTTTCATTTCGACAAGCGAAAATTTGCCCGAATATTTTAGCGTTTATTTTCGCCTAATGTCTGCTATTTTCGCGTTTAATAGCTAAGCCCCCTTACAAGCTAGAATCATTTTTTCTAGAAGACCTTATAGTTTTTGAGAAAATTGATTTTAAGGTTTCAAAGAAAAAAAGTATACATTTAGATGCAGTAAATCACAGTTACTGTAACAAACCTAACTGTAGTGTAAATGTACTTATATCAAAAGAAAGAGCAATGAATTTCCTGACGGGGTTTCCAGGGGGTCCATACGCATTGCGTTTGTACCCCCTCGAAACCCCTCCGGAGCTGCAACGCTTCGGCCAGGGAAAGGGATTGCTTTCCGCTCTCCTCCCCGCACACTGCACATATCCCCCTTACCTACACTGGCACCCTGCAGCACCCTGATAGGTGCTATGGGTGCTCCAGGGTGCCAGTGTAAGTGGGGGCGATAGGTGCAGAGTGTGGGAGAGGAGAGCAGAAAGTTGTGAAGGGAGACGGAGATAGACGCAGCTCTGCTATACTTAGTGTAGCAAAGCTGTGTGGCGGTGAGTGGTGGTGTGTGGTGTCAGGTGCGCGAAGATCTTCAATCAGTGTATCAAAGAAGGTCGCAAGATAGAGGATATTGGCGTGGGACCTTTTCCGAGGATATTGGCATGGGAACTTTTTTTAAAGGTACAGGTTAGTATTTCAGGTTAATTAAGAGTAATAAAGGACTTTTTCGCCCTGTTGATATTTCATTTAACCCTTTGTGGAAATGGAAATATATTCATTTCACCTGGGAGGGGGGTGGGCATCTGGGGTCCCCTTCTTAAAGGGGACTTCCAGATGCCACCATGAACCCCCCCCCCCCCCCGGGAGTCGTCGCCCCCACCTCCGGTCTGCACCCTTACAGACCCTAAAACCTGGAAAAAAATCATGCTGCCAGGGAGATCTGCACAGCCCCAGTAATCACTCACCTCCCTGGCTCTAGCGCTGCAGTTATGCCTCCATCCTCTGGGTGGTGCTGCAACTCTAAAGTGAGATTGCCGGCTGTCATCTTGACGACAGCCGGCAATCTCACCAGGAGGAAGCAGAGTCCCGGAGGAGAGGAAGAACAATGGCGTCCGACGTCGGGATACCTAGGAGGTATGTAGAGCCTCCGGTGGCTACCCCAAGCAGAGGTCAGGATTACCGCTTTGAGCTGCGGTTTTCCACCCCGACCCTAGCTCAGGGTTACCGCCAAGGAGGTTAAAGGTACAGATACATTTTTATGGTTAATTAACCACTTCCCGACCGCCGTATTGACAATTGGCGGCCGGGAAGTGGACCCCGCAAGGACCGCCGTATTGACAAATGGCGGCGGTCCTTGTAGGGGCATGGGTGGAGCGATCGCGTCATCCATGACGCGATCCTCCGCCGGCGCCTGTCTCCGCTCACCCGCCGCAACATCCCGCCGGCCATACGGAAGCGCCGGCGGGATGTTAATCCGACGATCGCCACATACAAAGTGTATAATACACTTTGTAATGTTTACAAACTGTATTATACAGGCTGCCTCCTGCCCTGGTGCTCCCAGTGTCCGGGGGACCACCAGGGCAGGCTGCAGCCACCCTATGTTGCACCCAAGCACACTGATTTCTCCCCCCCCCCCTGCCCCAGATCGCCCACAGCACCCCTCAGACCCCCCCTGCCCACCCCCCAGACCCCTGTTTGCACCCAATCACCCCCCTAATCACCCATAAATCACTCCCTGTCACTATCTGTCAATGCTATTTTTTTTACCCCCCCCCTGCCCCCTCCTGATCACCCCCCCCCACCCCTCAGATTCTCCCCAGACCCCCCCAGAACCCCCCCCCCCCCCCTGTGTACTGTATGCATCTATCCCCCCTGATCACCTGTCAATCACCCATCAATCACCCCCTGTCACTGCCACCCATCAATCAGCCCCTAACCTGCCCCTTGCGGGCAATCTGATCACCCACCCACACCAATAGATCGCCCGCAGATCCGACATCAGATCACCACCCAAGCGCAGTGTTTACATCTATTCTCTCCTCTAAACACCCACTAATTACCCATCAATCACCCATCAATCACCCCCTATCACCACCTGTCACTGTTACCCATCAGATCAGACCCTAATCTGCCCCTTGCGGGCACCCAATCACCCGCCTACACGCTCAGATTGCCCTCAGACCCCCCCTTATCAATTCGCCAGGGCATTATTTACATCTGTCCTTCCCTGTAATAACCCACTGATCACCTGTCAATCACCTGTCAATCGCCCATCAATCACCCATCAATCACCCCCTGTCACTGCCACCCATCAATCACCCCCTGTCACTGCCACCCATCAATCAGCCCCTAACCTGCCCCTTGCGGGCAATCTGATCACCCACCCACACCAATAGATCGCCCGCAGATCCGACATCCGATCACCTCCCAAGTGCAGTGTTTACATCTGTTCTCTCCTCCAAACACCCACTAATTACCCATCAATCACCCCCTGTCACTGCTACCCATCATATTAGACCCCTATCTGCCCCTAGGGCACTCAATCACGCACCCATACCCTCAGAACGCCCTCAGACCCCAGCCCTGATCACCTCGACAGTGCATTGCTTGCATCTATTCCCCCCTCTAATCACACCTTGAGACACCCATCAATCACCTCCTGTCACCCCCTAGCACACCTACCCATAAGATCAGGCCCTAATTTGCCCCGTGTGGGCTCCTGATCACTCAGCCAAACCCTCAGATCCCCCTCAGACCCCCTTCCGATCACCTCCCCAGTGCATTGATTGCATCTATTTTCCCCTCTAACCACCCCCTGAGACACCCATCAATCACCTCCTGTCACCCCCTAGCACTCCTATCCATCAGATCAGGCCCAATACAACCTGTCATCTAAAAGGCCACCCTGCTTATGACCGGTTCCACAAAATTCGCCCCCTCATAGACCACCTGTCATCAAAATTTTCAGATGCTTATACCCCTGAACAGTCATTTTGAGACATTTGGTTTCCAGACTACTCACGGTTTTGGGCCCGTAAAATGCCAGGGCGGTATAGGAACCCCACAAACTGACCCCATTTTAGAAAAAAGACACCCCAATGTATTCTGTTAGGTGTATGACGAGTTCATAGAAGATTTTATTTTTTGTCAAAAGTTAGCGGAAGTTGATTTTTTTTTTTCACAAAGTGTCATTTTTCACTAACTTGTGACAAAAAATAAAATCTTCTATGAACTCCACATACACCTAACGGAATACCTTGGGGTGTCTTCTTTCTAAAATGGGGTCACTTGTGGGGTTCCTATACTGCCCTGGCATTTTAGGGGCCCTAAACCGTGAGGAGTAGTCTAGAAAACAAATGCCTCAAAATGACCTGTGATTAGGACGTTGGGCCCCTTAGCGCACCTAGGCTGCAAAAAAGTGTCACATGTGGTATCGCCGTACTCAGGAGAAGTAGTATAATGTGTTTTGGGGTGTATTTTTACACATACCCATGCTGGGTGGGAGAAATCTCTCTGTAAATGGACAATTGTGTGTAAAAAAATCAAACAATTGTCATTTACAGAGATATTTCTCCCACCCAGCATGGGTATGTGTAAAAATACACCCCAAAACACATTATACTACTTCTCCTGAGTACGGCGGTACCACATATGTGGCACTTTTTTACACCCTAAGTGTGCTAAGGGGCCAAAAGTCCAATGAGTACCCCTGAGCACCCCTGTAAAGCCTAAAGGTGCTCATTGGACTTTGGGCCCCTTAGCGCAGTTAGGCTGCAAAAAAGTGCCAATCATGTGGTATCGCCGTACTCGGGAGAAGTAGTATAATGTGTTTTGGGATGTATTTTTACACATACCCATGCTGGGTGGGAGAAATACCTCTGTAAATGACAATCTTTTGATTTTTTTACACACAATTGTCCATTTACAGAGATATTTCTCCCACCCAGCATGGGTATGTGTAAAAATACACCCCAAAACACATTGTACTACTTCTCCCGAGTACAGCGATACCACATGTGTGGCATTTTTTTGCACCCTAACTGCGCTAAGGTGCCCAAAGTCCAATGAGTACCTTTAGGATTTCACAGGTCATTTTGAGAAATTTTGTTTCAAGACTACTCCTCACGGTTTAGGGCCCCTAAAATGCCAGGACAGTATAGGAACCCCACAAATGACTCCATTTTAGAAAGAAGTCACCCCAAGGTATTCTGTTAGTAGTACGGTGAGTTCATAGAAGATTTAATTTTTTGTCACAAGTTAGCGGAAATTGATTTTTATTGGTTTTTTTCACAAAGTGTCATTTTCCGCTAACTTGTGACAAAAAATAAAATCTTCTATGAACTCACCGTACTACTAACGGAATACCTTGGGGTGTCTTCTTTCTAAAATGGGGTCATTTGTGGGGTTCCTATACTGTCCTGGCATTTTAGGGGCCTTAAACCGTGAGGAGTAGTCTTGAAACGAAATTTCTCAAAATGACCTGTGAAATCCTAAAGGTACTCATTGGACTTTGGGCCCCTTAGCGCAGTTAGGGTGCAAAAAAGTGCCACACATGTGGTATCGCCATACTCAGGAGAAGTAGTATAATGTGTTTTGGGGTGTATTTTTACACATACCTATGCTGAGTGGGAGAAAGATCTCTGTAAATGGACAATTGTGTGTAAAAATTTTTTTAAAAATTGTCATTTACAGAGATATTTCTCCCACCCAGCATTGGTATGTGTAAAAATACACCCCAAAACACATTATACTACTTCTCCTGAGTACAGCAATACCACATGTGTGGCACTTTTTTGCAGCCTAACTGCGCTAAGGGGCCCAAAGTCCAATGAGCACCTTTAGGCTTTACAGGGGTGCTTACAAATTAGCACCCCCAAAATGCGAGGACAGTAAACACACCCCACAAATGACCCCATTTTGGAAAGTAGACACTTCAAGGTATTCAGAGAGGGGCATGGTGAGTCCGTGGCAGATTTCATTTTTTTTTGTCGCAAGTTAGAAGAAATGGAAACTTTTTTTTTTTCCCACAAAGTGTCATTTTCCGCTTACTTGTGACAAAAATTAATATCTTCTATGAACTCACTATGCCTCTCAGTGAATACTTTGGGATGTCTTCTTTCCAAAATGGGGTTATTTGGGGGGTATTTATACTATCCTGGAATTCTAGCCCCTCATGAAACATGTCAGGTGGTCAGAAAAGTCATAGATGCTTGAAAATGGGAAAATTCACTTTTTGCACCATAGTTTGTAAACGCTATAACTTTTACCCAAACAAATAAATATACACTGAATGGGTTTTTTTTAATCAAAAACATGTTTGTCCACATTTTCCGTGCTGCATGTATACAGAAATTTTACTTTATTTGAAAAATGTCAGCACAGAAAGTTAAAAAAATCATTTTTTTTGCCAAAATTCATGTCTTTTTTGATGAATATAATAAAAAGTAAAAATCGCAGGAGCAATCAAATAGCACCAAAAGAAAGCTTTATTAGTGACAACAAAAGGAGCCAAAACTCATTTAGGTGGTAGGTTGTATGAGTGAGCAATAAACCGTGAAAGCTGCAGTGGTCTGAATGGAAAAAAAGTGGCCGGTCCTTAAAGAGACTCCGTAACAAAAATTGCATCCTGTTTTTTATCATCCTACAAGTTCAAAAAGCTATTTTAATGTGTTCTGGCTTACTGCAGCACGTTCTACTATCACCATCTCTGTAATAAATCAACTTGTCTCTCTCTTGTCAGACTTGTCAGCCTGTGTCTGGAAGGCTGCCAAGTTCTTCAGTGTTGTGGTTCTGCTATGAACTCCCCCTTCCAGGCCCCTCTCTGCACACTGCCTGTGTATTATTTAGGATTAGAGCAGCTTCTCTCTTCTCTCTTATCTTTTACAAGCTGGATAAATCGTCCTCTGAGCTGGCTGGGCTTTCACATACTGAAGAATTACAGACAAGGGCAAAGCTGTTTGCAGGCAGAAACAAGCAGTCTGAAACTTCAGTGCATGAGAACAGGGGGAAAGAAACACACAAATAATCTCTTGAGATTCAAAAGGAAGGCTGTATACAGCCTGCTTGTGTATGAATGTATTTTGTATGTGTGGACATACTGTACATCAACCTACTTCCTGTTTTGGTGGCCATCTTGTTTGTTTATAAACAAACTTTTTAAAACTGTTTTTAACCACTTTTAATGCGGCGAGGAGCGGCAAAATTGTGTCAGAGGGTAATAGGAGATGTCCCCTAACGCACTGGTATGTTTACTTTTGTGCGATTTTAACAATACAGATTCTCTTTAAGGGGGGTAAAGCCCACGGTCCTCAAGTGGTTAAGAATAATAAAGAACTTTATTTATTGTTGTGTTCTAATTTAGTTTAACCTTGGAGAGTGGGCAGGCAACTGGGAGTCCCCTTCTTAAAGGTTGACTCCCAGACACCACCATGTAACACCCCCCCTCCCAGGGCGTCGTTGGCCCCCACCTCCTCCTGGGGCACTGCAGGTGGGAAAAAAACCCTCGTCAATGGGTTGGACCAGGGCTCAGGGCTCAGGGGGAGGCTTGGCTGCCCATCTCCTCCACAGCCCCCCCCCCCATACCAGCCCCCATACCCGAGCGGGCTGGTATAGCTCAGATGGGAACATCGGCTTGGACACAGTGTTCATGCTTTAAGGACTGTAGTGAGAGGTATATGGAGGCTGCCAAATGTATTTCTTTTAAAACAATAACAGTTGCCTGGCAGCCCTGCTGGTCTATTTGGCTGCAGTAGTATCTGGATCAAACCAGACAAAAGCATGCAGCTAATCTTGTCAGATTTTACAGAAGTGTTAAAAACACCTGATATGCTGCATGCTTGTTCAGGGTCTATAGCTAAAAGTATTAGTGGCAAAGGATCAGCAGGATAGCCAGGAAACTAGTATTGCTTACAAGGAAATACATTTTTAAAAGGAAATAAACTTTGCACAGATGTACTACTACACTAATATGATATCTAATATGAAGCTTGCACTGTGGCACAGACACACTACAGTACACAGTGACCAGTCTTAAAAAAGACTTTTGTTTTAGAATACAAGTACAAGTCCAGTCTGCTGTAGCTTGTATTTGTGGAGATTTTCAAATCACAAACACACAGTAGACTGCAAATAAATGAACAGTAGCTAGCTAAGCTCTCTCTACTCCGATCACATCCGCTAACTCTTCCCAACAGAAGCTGGTGTGGCAGAGAGCTAGTCTTATACTCGGGGCTGTCTGTTGTCTGATTATATGGTTCCTGGGTCAATTGTACTGCTAAGAATTTTGGGAGACCTAATATGGGGAGAGAAGACATTACTTCCTATCAATTTTCGAATTTTTATGCTAAGCACATGTCGAATATAGCAGTTATTTTCGAAATTTAGTATTTGGGCGAAAATATGGCACTGACAGACAGATAAATGACTGCACCTGCAATGTAAGCCTACAGAGGCAATGCAAAGCCCCACTGAGCTAAATACATGCCTTGAATACAAAGCAGATGCAAATAATGTACTAATTCTAATCTAAACATTTTTGAAAGTAAATTTGAAGCAATGAATGCAGTTAGCCGCTAGAATACTTACGTTCAATTTGCACAGTGGAAGAGATGGCAGCGCTATCAAATAGAAGCTTTACCTGAGTGATTTAACTGCATGGATGTGCAGAGCTCCAGTATATGGACTACATTACACACCTAGCATTCAAAACAGGTAAAGGGGGGTGTTAGCTTCAGTAAATAATATAAAAACAAGGAACACCAAGAGCCCCAATAGTGTAATATGTACTGGTAAATGGTTATTAAATAGAGTAAATATTAATACTCACAAACCAGGGTTACCATTAGGCAACCACTGTAAAGGCAGGTGGGGAGATTTTCCTGACCCCACTCAGGAATAAGAAGTCGCTCTCTGTAGATGAGAAAAAAGGGGGTTCAACCCTCCACCCAGGGTGGACTCAATATTATGCAGGAGAACAGAGGCGCCAAACGATAAAAGGAAGCTAAATGAGCTTAAAAACCAAATTCTTGGTAAATAGAGGAGGTAGTGGTGGACTTACCTCCTCCAAGTAGACACACAACGACTGTGCACAGAGGTGCCTGGCTCTTCTACTGACCACATATGCTATTGCTCCCTTGTTATTGCCTGATGAAGCGATATCAATCCTGCGAAACGCGTTGCATATTTGGAGTTCATAAATAAAATATTGACTGTCTTTACTACAGTCGTTGTGTGTCTACTTGGAGGAGGTAAGTTCACCACTACCTCCTCTATTTACCAAGAATTTGGTTTTTAAGCTCATTTAGCTCAGTAAATAATATGTGCACAGATTATTCCCTACTGGACTTCCCCACGGCGGTGACGTACCCCCACGGGGAAGACCTAACACTAGTCTAGCCATAAAAACATAATATTCCTCAGCTGCTAATCATAAAATGGTATACACAGACCTCCTCCTTCAACATTACTGAGCATATGCAAACAGTCTAACGTGGCTTAGCCCAGTATAGCGTACAGCATGCAGCACTTTGTTTTAACGTGCTGTGTTACTATGTAACGCAACGTGTGCACTGTGAACAGCACATTGATTTTACAGTGCTGTGAGTTAGGCTGCGTTACTGGCTGCTGTAACGTGGGACTTTAACGCCCCACTGTGAAACCAGCCTTAAGGCAAAAATGAAAGTGTAATTTATTTTTACTGTACCATAGTCCATGCTTTTCTGGAATTGTTTGCCTTCTGACTCCACTGTGGATTAAGAGTGCAGTTTTCAAGCGATATTAGTATCGCACTGGGCATGTGTAGTTTTTTAACCTATGTAATATGAATCTTCACTCATCAATAAAATGCATTTTAAATTACTTGTGTTTTACAGTTCCCTTTTGCAGAATAAAAGAAAGCATGGGAATTCCAAGTTTTCTCAGCGCAGTTCATCCTCCAAATGAAACCTTTTTCAAAGTTTCTCACGTGGAAATGACATCAGATAAAATTCACCCTACACCCACCTTTGTAGAAGACATTATAGATGCAACAGATTTATTCATGTTCTCGGAAGACATAACTAATCACAGTGAAAGGCAGATGCTGCATTCACCTGAAATAATGGAGGAAACACCTTTAGAAGCTAGGCAAATTTGGAGTCATATATCACCAATAAATGAATTAAGAGAAGCAGATACTAATTCTATAGGTAAGTAAGTTTTTTTAATTTTCTTGTCTTTAAAAAATACATTGCAGATAACTTACAAATTTGCATGCTGTGGATGGCATGGTAGATAAGTGATTGACACTCTCACAGCACAGAATTGAATTTTTGTTACAATACAGTGGCCCTTATTCTATTCACGTTTTTTTTCTCCTAAGTTTTCTCTTGAGTGATATTTTCATACATTATCATTATAATGCATTTTAAACCACCAGAAAACAATAAAATACCAATTTTAACGGTACCATTTATTTTGGGTTCTCCATTTTCCTCCAATGACATAATTAATGATTAATATAGTCCCCTCCAAATAAAACTGGCTTTAGAGAATAGTGGTGATATTAGATTCTGTATGCAGTTAGTATTGAAACTTGTTGGAAGCTCTCTGTCAAGGGCTGCAAAAACAGCTGGGGCTATATAAATGTATAGCAATATTGTTTTAACATCTTTTATGCACTTACAGTATTAAACATAATTGATAATTTACTTATTTTGTTTTTTTGTAGCACTGACTTCTTCTGCAGTGTTTTTTTTAGAGCACATGGTCTAGTCATTAATTGTTTCTCAGAGTGGCTCACAGTCTAATCTCTACCATAGTTATATGTCCATTGTAGTCTGAAGCTAATTTGGGGGAAGCCAATCAGTATGCTTTTTTAATATGTAATTAAACCAAAAGTGCACTAAAGAAACCACACATACACTAAGAGAACATACAAATTTCATACAGAAATTATCCTGGTACAGTTTTGAGCCAGGGACCACTGACCAGTAGTGAGCTCGTGATCAAGAGTAACTCGGAATCACATGTAGTTTTTGACGATCACAATGTCATAATCGGCAATCGTGATCGGCTCTCGATCATGATTGCTGGTCACAAATGCACTCGTGACTCGTGTTAACAAGCTTGTGATTGCGGTAACCAGGGAAATGATGTCGTATGACATCGTTGGACCCCCAGTCAAGGCCCAAGTAACCAATCAGAGGAGGGGAGCCTGGCCCTCTATATAAGGCGATGGCCATCTTGAGGATCTCGTCCTTGCTTGTGACTCTGGAGCAGCCTTAGAGAGCAACTGCACCAGTCTGGGCGCGCTCAGTATATGTGGTACTGAGAGCATCTCCTGTGCTGCTGTCCGTCTGAGCAAGTGCTTTTTCACTGTATAAATGGTTAATTTGCATATATTCAGCAGTGGTGCCTGGGAGACATCTCAAGCTCACTCCAACCTGAATTATCGCAAATTCTTTCTGTTTTAGGAAAGCAAACTTTTGTTTCACTGTATAAACACAGCATTTTGCCTATTCAACACATTTCCAACACATTTATCGTATTGCTGTATAGTTAGATAGTGATTTGATTGTGTTAGTCAGTGTAGTGTATCTACTGTATACAGTGCTAGGCTAGCTCAGCTGAGGTCTGTGCAGGCCAGGCCTGCTAGGTAGCCTAGTAGCCTCCTGTTGGTAGGTTAGGGAATAGGGATTAGTTCTTGTTCTTTATTATTTATCAGTTACTGTGTTAGTTTAGTGTTAGACTAGCATTAGCACAGTACTAGTACTACTACAGTCAGCAGCAGCATCTGTCTCTGTCTCACTGGGATTCTGCAGCTGCTGCGAGTAGTGTGAGTGTGTTACAGTCAGACAGTCATATTGTCACTCACTGTCACTCTCCTTCTTTTACTCTAGTGTTCTGTTCATTTACCATAGTCAGTTTAGTTTAGTTAGTGACTGCCTGACTGACTAGACTTATTAGGCTTGATTCACAAAAGCGTGCTAAAGCATAGCACAACTGTGCTATGCGTTTATGACTGAGTGAACTACTATTCTACTACAATTCAAGTGAAAATAAGTAACAGTCGGTGGGCTTGATTCACAAAAGCGTGTACCACGCAAACCTTCACGCATGGTACATTCACACTAAACGCATAGCACGGTCATGCTATGCTTTAGCACGCTTTTGTGAATCAAGTCCACTGACTGTTACTTATTTTCACTTGTATTGTAGTAGAATAGTAGTTCACTCACTGTAATTGACTGTCCTTGTTCGTGTAGTGAAGTGAGCTACTTTGTCAGTACATACTAATTTGTATATTTGTCCATGAAAAAACAAACAAAAAAAACCAACCACTTTTAAATGTGTCCAATTGTCACTAGTCACCTCAGACACCACCACACATATTAAATTCGTGGCTGCCGCTGGCAGGTCTGTGGCTTGTCTGCTGCTAGCCACGGGGTGCTCAGCTCTGGGGGAGGGAGCAGAGAGGCGTGTTGCAGAGGCACAGTGCTTTGCGCCCATTTTTGGCCAAGGTTGACAGGCCATTCAGGAGAGGCAGGCAGAGTCTGTCATAAAGCTGATGGCGGAGCTACAGGCCACCATTTCCACGCAGACCTCCAGTGTGACCCCCAGCACAGAGTACAGAGTCAGCACAGGACTCAGTTTGAGGAGTTCCAGAGGCTGAAGGGAGCTGGTGGACATGGCCGTCCTTCAGCAGCAGCAGGAGTGCGTCAATGCACTGCTCCCTCCAGTCCTCCCACGGCCGACATTGAGACTGGTAAGGGTAGCCAGTCCTCAGTGGCCTCCTCTGTTCCCTCCACAGCTCCCTCTACAACTTCCTCCTCTGCTTCCCATGCAGGCAAGTGTCAGACCCTGTTCATTGATGCCTTTCCAGGTGTGTCCAAGGCTCAGCCTCCCGGCCACCAGCGCATCCGGATGCTAAACGGGTTGCTTGCCCGGGCTCATGTGCTCCCAGCTCCTGCCATACTACCTTGTGCCGGAGGGGAGTGACATGCATGCGCTCCCGGAGTGGTGAATCCCCAGCTGCCCTTACTTTTCAAGCACGGTGATCCCAGCACTGCACCAGTTTGTGGTGGCAAACATGGCCTGTTTGCTTGATAACGCTGTGGGCAAGCAGGTCCATGTCACCATGGACTCTTGGAGCAACTGGATAAGGACAAACCACTACCTGTCCTTCACTACTTACTGGGTCAGCTTGGTGGAAGGGGGTGAGGCCTCAGCAGCAGCATTGGGCACAGCAGCAGCCCAGTGGATGGTGCCACCCTGCGGGGTCAGGGGAGATACAACAGGCTCCTCTGATCCCGTTCCTTCCTCTGGCACACCTGTCAAACGCCCCCTTGCCTCAGCAGCAGTGTTAAGCCCCGCCACTGCCAAGCGCTGCTGGAGATGATCAGCCTGAGGAAGGACAAGCTGATGGCAGCCAATGTCCTGGCTGCCCTCAGGGAGCAGGAGCAGAGGTGGCTGACCCCCGGAGGCCTCAGAGTCAGATTGGTGGTTTCCGACAATGGGGCCAACCTGCTGGCTGCCATCAGCAGGGGACACTTGACCCACGTCCCCTGTTTGGCCCACGTCCCAAACCTGGTGGTGCAGAAGTTCCTGTGCACCAACCAGGGATGGAGGATCTGCTAAAAGGGGCGCGGAAAATAGTTCGCCCTTTCCGCTGCTCCGCCACAGCCTCAGCTATCCTGGCCAACCTGCAGCAGTGCGAGGGCCTGCCACCACAAAGGCTCATCATCGATGTACCAATTCGCTGAAACTCCACCCTGGCGATGTTGGAGCGGCTGTACCAGCACAGGAGGGCTGTCACTCGCTACATCGTTCAGGCAAATGTCTCCGTCACCACATACCTTCAGGTCACACCAAATGCAGATTGGGGGCAGATGCGTCAGGTGTGCCTGGTGTTGGCTTCCCTCCTGCAGGGAACCAACATGGTGAGACAAAAATGGGCATCCCTCTGTGAATGGGTGCCCAAGGTTTTCCTACTGGACAGGGCAATTTTTGATCTGCTGGAAGAGGGAGAGGCAGCCCTGACCCAGCTGGATCAGCAGGCAGCTGCACAGTCCTCCTCTTAGGAGTAGGAGGACTTTGAGCTGTCTGAGGAGGAGTTGGAGGTCCCTGACCTTGCTGTTGAGTAGGAACAGCAGAGCGGAGCTGTAGTGGTGTGAGGGTGAAGAGGTCAGGACGAGGCTCAGCAGGCAGAAGGGGAGGACAGGCGTGTCATCTAAGGGGGGGTTGATGACATTGATATTGTCTGCTGTGGCGCACCTCTTCCCCGCGGCTGTGCACATGCTGCACTGCTTGCGCAGAGATCCCAGGGTGATCCAGATGCGGCAGAGGAAGGACATCTGGATCACCATGATCCTGGACCAATGACTGAAGGGCAAGCTGGGTCAGTTCCTGCAGCGTGGAGACCCAGAGCATCAAACAATGGAGTTGCAGGGGACTCTTGTTCGCAGACTGGAGGAAGCCTTCCCCCAGCCTTCCACCCCCCTGCCCCTGTCCAGCCAACACAGCAGCTGATGTATGCGGCCAGCAGTAGCAGCAGGCACCCAAGAGATCTGCTGAGTCTGAGGAGGCAACTCTACACGGTAGAGCTGCCTAAAGAGGAGGTGCCATCAGCAGCAGCATCCTCCTCTAGTCAGCACCAGCATCTGACCTGCATGGTGGCAGACTACATGGGGTCCTTCAGCCAGCTTGACAGTGAGGCCCCCGTAGACCCCATGGAGTACTGGATCAAGAGGCTGGAGATCTGGAGGGAGCTCACGCAGTATGCCCTGGAATAGAGATGGCTCGATTTTGGCTTCGCGGACCGTGGACGCGAACTTCCGCAAAAGTCAGCAAACTTGGCGAACCGCAAAAGACTTTACTGGGCAGGCGAACTTTAAAAACTACAAACACTGTTTCTGGCCACAAAAGTGATGGAAAAGATGTTTCAAGGGGTCTAACACCTGGAGCGGGGCATGGCGGAGTAGGGTATATGCCAAAACTCCCTGGGAAAATTACAGATTTGACGCAGAGCAAGGTTGTAATCCCTAAAGGGCAGAAATCACATTACATTCCTAAAATGGAGGCATAAAGTGCTTGAAAACATCTTGCATGTGTATACATGGATCAGGTAGTGTAAGTAGTGTATTGCTTCACACTAACAGACCAAGCTCACTGTGTAACGCACCGCAAACAGCTGTTTGTGTAGTGATGGCTGTGCTGGTGCGCACGATGGTGAGAGTGCAGGCAATGGTGGTTTTCCAGCCCATATGGTCGGGCTGAAGTAGCTCAATGATAGAACAACAGTGACTGTCCAGCTGATCGAATTTGGTCTGTCCACAATGAAGCAACGACTTTATTATCTTGGGTGTTCCCCAACACACTTATATAGGTCATTGCTTCATTGTGATACGCAAGCCAGAAAAATTAGGCATGTTACATGCACCAGAAAAACTATCATGTTTGATAGTGGCCGCTGCTAGCAGCGGCCTTAAAAATTCAGGAATCCAACTGGAGTCCTGGACTCTTTTGGTGTTGGTGTAGAAGGCAGTTAAGCGGCCTACAGGCAGAGATGCTGATTTAGTCTTTGGGCAGGCAGTAGCCCTCCGGGATCCATGCCTCATTCACTTTAATAAAGGTGAGTTAGTGAACACTTTTTTGACCTAGGCGACGTCTCTTCTCAGTGACAATGCGTCCTGCTGCGCTGAAAGGTCCTTTCTGACAGGACGCTTGGGGCGGGGCAAGCCAGAAGTTGGATGGCAAATTGTGACAGCTCTGGCCACAGGTCAAGCCTGCGCACCCAATAGTCCAGGGGTTCATCGCTGCTCAGAGTGTCTATATGCGCACTTAAGACCAGGCAGTTGACTACCTGCCGGTCGAGGCATTGTTTGGAGGGTGGATCCCGAAGGGCTTAGGTGAGGTGTTGGACTAAAGAAAGTCCGCATGTCCAACATTACCAACTGATCGCTAGAGAATCCTGTCCTTGCCTGCGTGGACATGGGAGGAAGAGGAGGAAGAGGATTACTGGCACCTTTTTTCCATTGTGCTGTGACATCACCCTTAAATGCAATGTAAAGCATACTTGCCAGCTTGTTGTGCAAGTACTGCATCCTTTCTCCCATCTTGTAATTTGGTATCATATCATCTTGCGCTTCCTCAGTGATATCAGGTAAGTTATCCTCCTCCCCCCAGCCATGAACAATACCACAGAAAAGGTGAGCAGCACAATCCCCCTGCGATGCCTGCTGCGGTTGTTCTTCCACCTCCTCCTCAAAGCCATCTTCCTCCTCTGACTCCTTTTCCCCAGATCACTCCTCCTCCTCCCCCCTCCTCTGTGATGCCACAGGTGTTGATGACAAATCTGGTTCTGGTGATGTTTCAAACAACTCTTCCTCCTCTTCCTGTTCACACTCCTCTACAGCTTGATCCACCACTCTACGCATGACACGCTCAAGGAAGAAAGCGTATGGTCGCTGATGGCACCTTCACTGCGACTCACCAAGTTTGTCACCTCCTCAAACGGACACATGAGCCTGCAGGCATTACACATGAATGTCCAGTACTTCGGCCAGAAAATCCCCAGCTCCCCAGAGCCTGCCCTTTCACTGTAGCTGTACAGATACTCATTGAACGCTGTCTCCTGTTGTAGCAGGCGGTCAAACATGAGGAGCATTGAATTCCAGCGAGTCGGGCTATCGCAAATCAAGCGCCTCACTGGCAAGTTCTTTCTGTGCTGAATATTGGACAAGCGCGCCATGGCCGTGTAGGAACGCCTGAAATGGACTGCCTCAGGACGTCCTGGAAGACTGGGAGCTTACACACAAATCTCCAGGTTATAAGATTCAGCACATGTGCCATGCAGGGCACGTGTCAACCTGCCCAAACTCAAAGCCGAAATGAGATTGCTGCCGTTGTCACACACCACGTTGCCGATCCCCAGTTGGTACGGGGTCAGCCACTGATCCACCTGTTTCTTCAGAGCAGCCAGGAGTGCTGCTGTGGTGTGACTCTCAGCTTTGAGGCAAGACATGTCCAAGATGGCGTGACACCATTGTACCTGGCATGCGGAATAGGCCCTGGGGAGCAGGGGGTGTGTAGTTTGAAAAGAGAATGCAGCAGTAGAGTAGCCAAGGAGGAGGAGGATGACAGCGAAGAGGATGTAGCAGGAGGAGTAGGAGGAGAAGGAGAGGAGGTGGCAGTAGGCCTGCCTGCAAGCCATGGAGGTGTCAACACCAAGTCCGCTGCACAGCCAGGTACTCCATGCTTGCCAGCGGTCACCAGGTTGACCCAATAAGTAATGTACCTGCCCTGACCGTGCTTTGCAGACCAGGCATCCATGGTCAGATGGACCCTTGACCCTTTGTGCTAGAGATGACACTACTTGCCTTTCAACATCACAGTACAGTTTCGATATCACCTTTTTTGAGAAATAATTGCGGCCTGGTATGTTCCATTGTGGTGTCCCAATGGCCACAAATTTTCGGAAGGCCACAGAGTCCACCAGCTTGTTTGGTAACAGCTGGCGGGCTAACAGTTCTGCCAAGCCAGCTGTCAGATGCCGGCAAGGGGGTGCCTGGCAGACATTGGCTTCTTCTGCTCAAAGATTTCCTTAATGGACACCTGGCTGCTGGTGGCAGAGGAGCAGGAACTGCTCAAGGTGAGAGGCGGAGTGGAGGAGGGTGGCTGTGAAGGTGCAAGGGCAGCAGAGGATAAAGAGGCTGAAGATGCTGCACCTGGAGGAGGAAGAGGAGGTCGAGGATGGCTTTGCGTTTGCGTGCTGCTTTTCCTCATGTGCTCATCCCATTGGTGTTTGCGCTTATTGATCAAGATCCATACTGCTGATCTCTGGGATGATGGCATTTTGGTGGAGGCGGCAGCAGCTTGCGTTGAAGGGCGGTGTTGGCTGGCTGTCCCTAGGTGGCGATACATGCCGCCGGACACTGCCACAAGCTGTTTCCGATGAGCTCTCCCCTGCTTCTTACAGCAACTCATCTCCTCCTCTCTGACTCCCCCTCTGAACTGTCCCCCTGTTCATCTTGTCTATTGGGGACCCACGTGACATCCAGGGCAGGATCATCATCATCATCATCATCCTCCACTGCTTCACTTGTATGACACACCTCCAAAACTGCACCAACAACAGGTACTTCATTATCCTCACACCTTACATCCATAGTGACGCCTAACTTAGACATATGAGGTGGTGTAAAATCCTCAGCACCTTCATCTTGTAACAATAATGGTTGTGAATTAGTTAATTTCCCATAAACATGTGTGAATAACTCCTCTGACAGCTGAAGTGGAGTGGCTGTGGTGCTAATAGTAGCGGTGGGGGCTGCCGGCTGCGTGTTAAGTGGTGTGCCCGCATCAGAGCAGGAGGAGGAAGATATGTCACGGTTCATTGCGGAAGCTGAGGAAGATGAGGTGTTCTGTGTTATGAAAGTAGTACTAACCATATTCAGTAGTTGTAGACAGTGTGTGTAATCACAGAGGCACTCAATCAGTGTCGAATACACAGCAGCTGTGTGTGTGTGTGTGTGTGTGTGTGTGTGTGTGTGTGTTTGTGTTTGTATCACTGGGTTATGTACTTTAACAACCGCAGAGAGATATCCTATAGTACTTTCAATCACAAATACAGTTGCAAGCTAAGCACTGCTTATGATACACAGTGTGCGGGCTTGTTAGAAGAGTATAGTAGAACTACAAGGCCCAGCAACTGACTGTGGCCTGTATGCAGTGTGTAACCCACACAGATATCAATAACAGATAAAGTTGGAAGCTAAGCACAGCTTTTGATGCTAGACAATGTGCTGGCTTGTAATAGATAGAGAGGATAGTAGAATTGCAAGGCCCAGCAATGACTGTGGCCTGGCCTGTATGCAGACACACACACACAAACACACACACACACACACACACACACACACACACACACACACACACACACACACACACACACACACACACACACACACACATATAAGCCCTCAAAGCTAACTGTCCCTGTCTCTCTGTGGGCTGTATGCAGTATGTCACCCACAAAAAGAGCTATGCTTCAGTAAGTTCAATCACACAGATGCAGTGGAAAGATATGCACTGCTCTAATACAGTGTGCAGTCGCACAGACGCAGTGGAAAGATATGTACTGCTCTAATACAGTGTGCAGTCGCACAGACGCAGTGGAAAGATATGCACTGCTCTAATACAGTGTGCAGTTGCACAGACGCAGTGGAAAGATATGCACTGCTCTGATACAGAGTGCAGTCGCATAGATGCAGTGGAAAGATATGCACTACTCTAATACAGCGTGCAGTTGCACAGCTGCAGGGGAAAGATATGCACTGCTCTAATACAGCGTACAATCGCACAGATGCAGTAGAAAGATATGCACTGCTCTAATATAGCATGCAGTCGCACAGATGCAGTGGAAAGATATGCACTGCTCTAATACAGTGTGCCGTCGCACAGATGCAGTGGAAAGATATGCACAGCTCTAATACAGAGTGCAGTCACACAGATGCAGTGGAAAAATAGGCACTGCTCTAATACAGTGTGCAGTCACACAGATGCAGTGGAAAGATATGCACTGCTCTAATACAGCGTGCAGTCACACAGATGCAGTGGAAAGATATGCACTGCTCTAATACAGCGTGCAGTCACACAGATGCAGTGGAAAGATATGCTCTGTGCCACTTGTCTAATACAGTGTGCTGTCAGACAGTGGGACTACAAATACCAAGCAGGCAGCAACTGTCTGTGGGCTGTATCTATGCAGTGTTACCCACAAAGAGAGCTAAGTTTTAGTAAGTTAAATCACACAAATAGAGTGGGAATAAATGCACTGATCTAATACAGTGTGTCAGAAAGCAAGGGCACAGCTGCGGCAGGGCTATATCTAT